>NW_004797683.1:608419-611921 GCF_000002075.1 Aplysia californica
TCTCTCTCTCTCTCTCTCTCTTTCTCTCTCCCCCAACTTCCCTCACCCCAATGCCCCTCTCATATTCCCACACACACCACCACAACCCACCAAACTGCCAAAGCTACAACTTCAAATTTCAACAACCAGCTTCCCTCAGTACATACATGATGTATGATATCATTATATATTATCATATCTCCAGCAGCACCAGACGTATACGTATACAGCTCGCGCCATTGTTCCAGGAGGGTGGCGGGCCGGGCGCCTAATCACGCTCGTCAAATGCCGCCAGACAAACAAGCAGCCCATTATGTGGTGCCGGGCATTGCGTGGCCCGCCAGTAGGGCTGGGCAAAGAGTCACTTTAGCAAAATACGGATAAGATGTACGTGTACCTCTTCGGCAAATATTAACCGCTTCGGCAAATATTAACCGCTTCGGCAAATATGGGTTAGAACCACTTCGACAAACGGGTTAGAACCACTTCAACAAATGGCTTCACCCACTTCGGCAAACTGGTTCGGAAAAAAGAATTAAGAGTCTGAATTCGGATAATGTTTCAATGAGAATTATCCGGTTGTCCGGATAGGTCATCCGGATTTTGCCCACCACTACCCGCCAGGCGCGGGATAACCTCCTGGCTTATCACCCTCCGGCTGTACGCACCACGCTGCCCAAACAAACAACTGATTAAATGTTCCTTTTTTCACGGAAATGGTTTTGTTTTTTGTTTTGTTTTGGGTTGGGTTTTTTTAAGGAGGAAGGAGGAAGAGAAAATGGGGAACAGGAAGAAAGAAAACATGGAAATTGTAGGGGGGGGGGACGAGGGAAGAAAAAAAGGGGGAAACGGAAAGAAAGAAAGAAAGAAAGAAAGAAAGAAAGAAAGAAAGAAAGAAAGAAAGAAAGAAAGAAACAAAGAAAGAAAGAAAAACGAAGAGGAAAGGAAAAAAATACGTTGTTAGAGAGAAAATGGAACAACGTGTCGAGGACAAAAAATAAAAAAACAACCCAAAACAACAAAACAAACGAAGACAACCCCCAAAGTAAAAAACGGATGAAATAAATAACGACACTAGACGCAAGCCGAGGATTTTTGCGCCGTGTGCCACGAGGATGCCAAGGAAGCGGATGGAAACCATAAAAACCACCAAGAGAGAAGTATACGCTTGTTTGTTTGTATATTTGTTTGTTTGTTTGTTAGACAAACAGTTTCAGTTTTAGTTTTAGTAAGAGTTTTACGGCACTCGCAACTGCATAAGGTCATATGAGCGCCAGAAGATTAGAGGTGTTACAGGAGAGTAACAAACATCAAAAAAGAAGCAGGGGAGATAAGGACAATAGATGTTTGATAGGAAAGAAGGAGCAAACCACACCAGAGCACCCGTCAACCGCCCACTTAGACAAACAGACAGACAGACCGACAAACAGACAGACAGACAGACCGACAAACAGACAGACAGAGGGAAAGAAAAGAAGTAGGACCTACCAGTGGTGCCTTCCAACCATCCTCTGTTTGTTTGTTTGTTTGTTTGTTTGTTTGTTTGTTTGTCTGCCTGTTTGTTAAGTCAGTTTGTGTGTTTGTTAAAGAGAACGGCCATTTAGCGCAAAGAAAAAAGCACGACTTTGAGGAGTTGGGGTAAAGAGAAGCACACTGACACAATATTAGTTAGTTTTAGTAGAGGTTTTACGGCGCTCGAAACTGCATAAGGTCATATGAGCGCCAGAAGATTAGAGGTGTTACAAGAGAGTAACAAACATTTAAAAAAAGAAGAAGGAAAGAGATAAGGATGATAAATGTTCGATAGGAAAGAAGGAGCAAACCACACCAGAGCACCTGCCAACCACCCACACAATATTACAGGCGTTTGGTGCAGGGAAAAGGTAAAACAGACTGACAGAATTACAACAGAGGGAAGGTAAAGGTAGAGAAGTAGGACCTAACGGTGACGCCCTCCTATAAACTGCAAAAGTGCACGAAGAAAGCAACGCCTTCACATAGAGGACTGAACAGTTTATTAGTTCGTTTGAGCAAAAAGATGCACGTTAACTACCCCCCCCCCCCCCCCTACAGAGAGAGAGAGAGAGAGAGGGGGGGGGGAGGAAGGAAGGGAGTAAGAGAGAGAGAATACAGCACATCTTTCACAAACAAACAACCAAACAACAGCAAACAAAGTTGTAAAAAAAAAAAAACACCCGATACGAGAATCCTTTCAAGTATCAACCAGAACGATACACAAAGAAGAAATCCCTCGCCGCTGGCTGATCGTCAACTCTTGGTTAATTAAATTATGCGGCGAGTGGTTATGAAGATCCTATCGCCACAACCCGTCACTTATCAAGAAAACACAGTGTGTGTGTGTGTGAGAGAGAGAGAGAGAGAGAGAGAGAGAGAGAGAGAGAGAGAGAGAGAGAGAGAGAGAGACGGGGAGACACAACACACACACACACACACACACAGAGAGAGAGAGAGAGAGAGAGAGAGAGAGAGAGCAGGGTGGCGACTTGTTTCTTGTATGGCAGACAATGGTGCCCGCTATGTGAGCGAGTGAGTTGTTTTGTTTGTTTCAGTAGAGGTGTTACGGCGCTCGCAACTGCATATATATATGGTCATAATATAAGCGCCAAGGGATGGATGTCAACAGAGAAGTCTGCTCACCTCTCTAGCTTCAACAGCACAAAGTCTGCTTCGACTATTAAGGCACCCCGGAAACAGCGGGTTAAAAGAGTGTGACAAACATACAAAAGAAGTAGAGGAAAATAACGATAGTGAGGATGAGGAAAGAAAAAGCAGCAGTTCAGGCACAGTTATGAGCAGGACATTGATGAATCAGCCCATTTACAATTGCAATTCTACTGTGCATAAGAACTCAAGATGTTAATGTCCCCCCTTTGGGAATAGCCAAAAGACACATCAGCCAGTAGCACACCCCCCCCCCTCCCCCAGGGGGGTACTGAAAGACTTTTAGTTTAGTTTTAGTAGAGGTTTTTCGGCGCGGCGCTTGCAACTGCATAAGGTCATTTGAGCACCAGAAGATTAGAGGTGTTACAAGAGAGTAACAAACATAAAAAAGAAGAAGAAGGGGAGATAAGGATGATATATGTTTGATAGGAAAGAAGAAGCAAACCACACCAGAGCACCCGCCAACCACCCACACTGACAGACTGACAGCCAGAAACATTTATTTTATAGAGGGAATGATCAGAAGTAGGACCTACTAGTGGGGTCCTCCAACCACTCGCAACCCCACGGAGAAGTGAGAAGTTAACCTCAAGAACTGAACACACATACCAGCAACCATCTACATTTAAAAATGATACATATTTATTAAAACACAAAACCACCCGGTCCCCAGCCCCTTCAATGTCACACGTCACTTTGAGTACAAACACCTACATTTAAAAAAATAACAATATACAAGTATGTATATTTCATAAAAACACAACAACTCCGGTCCCCAAACCCGTCAATTTCTCAAAGTAATCTTGAGTACAAACACCTATATTAAAACAAAATACATCAT
>NW_004797683.1:615214-616610 GCF_000002075.1 Aplysia californica
CCCACCTAAAAATAAACCCCAACCCCAAAAACAGACAAATAACAGGGAAAGAATAAACGAAAAACCATTAGAGGTGCCCTCCAATCACAAATATGCAGATGTTCAGACCCGACAGCACTATACAGTAAGTCGACGGCAAAACAGTCTTTGATTATGAATCTGAGTTTTTAGGTTTTAGTAGAGGTTTTAATGCGCTCGCAACTGCATAAGATCATATGAGTGCCAGAAGATTAGAGGTGTTACAAGAGAGTAACAAACATAAAAAAGAAGATGGGGGAGGTTAGGACGATAGATGTTTGATTGGAAAGAAGAAGCAAACCACAGAGTTTGAGTTTGAATTCTAAAATTCATATCAAGACGATAACGATAACACTTATATCAGAACTGGGGAAAGAGCAAGGCAGATAATAGAGAAATAACAGAGGAAAAGAAAAGAAGTTAAGTAGGCCCAACCAATAACGCCATCAAACCACCCGTAATATCTTCAGGCTGAGAGAGAAGAGTTTGTAGCAAGTCAGAACAATAGACTACAATCCCTCTTAGGCCAGGTCTACTAGTTTTCTTAAGAGTTTCACGGCACTTGCAACACAATAGGGTCATATAAGCGCCGAAGAACAGATGTGTTAACAAGAGAGTAACATACACAAAAAAGAAGGAGAAGAGATCAGGACGAAGGGAGTTTGATAGGAAAGAAGGAGAAACCACACCAAATCACCCGCCTACCACCCACAGGGCACGTCTACATGAGTCTGTTTGTTTGTTTGAGGTAAGGAGAAGCACATGGATTAAGGAGGTTATTAGCTGTAAGGTCCGTGACCTGAATGCAGTAATGGTCACTAGGTACTGGGACAAGATCAGACAGACTACCAGTAACATCAAAGGGAAAGTAAATAAGTAGATCTTACCAGTGGTGTCATAGTTTTTTAAGGTTGTTGTTTTTTTTTAAGTTTTAGTAAGAGTTTTACGGCACTTGCAACACAATAAAGTCATAATTAATCGTGCCGAAGATAAGAGGTGTTACAACAAAAGAATAACAAACACAAAAAGAAGGAAAAGACATCAGTACGATATAATATGTTTGGAAGGAAAGAAGGAGCAAACTACATTAGAGCACCCGCCAACCACCCAGCGCCCGTCGTTTACTTGAGCCCTCTATTCGGAAATCTCTTGACCTACAAAACAGCTTCGATGTCTACAACAATCTCTAAAGGGCCACTTGTGGGTCGCCATGATGTCATGCGCTAGAGGCACTTTTAACTTTCTTTCAGAAGGGTGAATATATTTTTTAAGATAACATTTCAACACCAATATGCTCCACATCTTACCTTAGGATCCGGTCAAACAGCGGCAAGACCTCTCTTAAAATAACAAATTTAAGGCATCCATCAGTTCTTCA
>NW_004797683.1:619469-621748 GCF_000002075.1 Aplysia californica
ATAGCAGACAGACAGACAGACAGACAGACAGACAGACAGAGAAAATCCAGAGAAGACGGTACGAGCATAGAACTTTCGAGAGAACGTTTCTCCCTATTGTATACTCAGATCCCAAAATAGAGCGTGCATGGCGAAAGCATGGCAGGACTTAGTCATCACACACGGGTCTATATTCGTGAGAATGTAAAAATCAATTACCTGTCTTTCCAAAAAAAAAAAAGAACCCCCCAAGGTAAAAAGACAAAACAACGGACAAAAATACACGAAGACAAAATAAAGAGTAAAAAAGATAACTCTGGTACTTGACTCAATTCACACAATAAGTGAGAAACAGATTTCATTGTCAAGATGGGTGCGGTCGACATAAAGACTTATTCAATTGAAATAAATAAAGAATTTAGATCGAGAGACAATGGCGTTGCGGACCCTACCCAGTTCGTGGATAGAGCGGCGCCCAGTCATAATGCAATAACATTTCCTCCGGCACCACCTTTTACGGAAGCACCGAGGTAATCCTCGCCTGTTAAATCTGACTGAATGAAACAATTTCCACGAGTGTTTAAAGGGGGGTCGGGTTCAATTATCTCGCGCCACTTCCTGACAGGCCACATAGCCAGTAATGTGTTGGGTTTCTATTTTGTTTGTTTGTTTGTTTGTTCGTGTTATTTTATTTATTAATTTATCAATTAAAAAAATAATTTATGTAGGTGTCCTTGTGTCACTGACCAATGGTATCGACAGTGAGACCTTTCACAGCCCAGATCGCCCACACTCGAACAGTCGCTACCTCAGAATTACAAAGTTCTTCTATCTGATATTTATTTTTTGCCGTTTTGAGTTTCTAAGACCATGAGGACAGAACGCGAATGCTCTATCTGCTCTATCAAAATCGTAAGAATATTCGGAGTCGTTATCAAGATATTAAAACAATTGCATTCGAAAAAGTTTGATACGTTGTGAAACTCGAAATGTTTTACGGTAAACTTCTCAAAACTAGTTAATGAGAAGATAGAACGTTGTAATGCTAGGGTAGCACATTCCCACGAGTGTTTACGAATCTCGCCCAACTTCCTGACAGGCAACATCGCCAGTAATGTTTGTTTTCTTTTGGTTTGTATTATTTTTAGTGAAATGAAGGTACCCTTGTGTCATCGACGCAAGATTTCGAAACTGAGATCTCTCACCGTCCACATGGGCCATGGTCAACAAGTGACGGGTGGGAACAGGAACTGGTGGCGCATTTTATTGTAAGCCCCTATCCATATACTTCAGACCATTTAGAAAGCTCGCTGCTTGGCATTTCTCCGGCATGACCGCTTACGGAAGCAGCAGTAATCCTCCGTAAGTAAATGTGAAACAAGTCCCAGGAGCGTTTACCGATCGCGTTCAATAAGCTCGCCAACTTCCTGACAGGTGATATCGCCAGTCAGGAGGACACAGAGGAGACCTTGACAATCAAGATTGGCCCGGCACGACACGTTCCATGGACTTTAAAAAACCCACAACCCAACGTTGAACGCCCCTGTAAAAGAAAATTAGATTATTTGGTCGCTTTTTTAAGAACAAGGGGGCTATCCCCCCAAAAATGCTGTTTTGAGAAAATTGAAGGTAAAGTTATGGCCCCTTGTTCAGTTTCTTTAAAAGACAAGGATAATTTTCTCTATAACCAAACTTCTCCTATAGGTTTTGGTGTACGTCAAGGTTTCTGGAAACCCCCGAAATCTGGGTCAGCCCGCTTGTCCTTAAAAGTGACCATTTAAGAGGTGGGACCTCCGAATTTAACGTCCATCTCCGAAAGGACAGAGCCGAATGGGAAATTCGTGTAAAATTCGTTCTAAGTGTCTTACTCAAAGACACAACGTCCGACCGAGGTGAGGCTCAAACCCCCGAACCCGCAATCTCACAATTGCGGATCTTGTAGCCTAACCACGAGGCTACCGACGCCACCTCCGTGGACTTACGAGTAGGAATGTGCACAAATGGTACATTGTAATGCACGTGTATTACGCTCCCATCGACACATTTTAGAAAATCTGGGACGCGGGCTGCTAAGCATTTTCAGGAACCACTGCTAATGGAAGTACCAGCAATCCCCATTTAAATGAGAGATCTTGTTCAATCAGTTTGTTAACTTCCTGACATTGACAGGTTATGTCGCCATTGAGGGATCCAAGTTGGCCACACACGGCGGCAGGACAGCCGATAGCGAGTTTGTTAGCTCGCTTGTTTATTTGATTTGAGAAAAGAGAAACACATCGACACAGTTATGGTCATCTAGT
>NW_004797683.1:622179-624123 GCF_000002075.1 Aplysia californica
CAATTCAAAAGGCAGTACTTAGACATATAAAGAAGACGTATTAAGATTTCATTGTAAGCAATTTGCGCCCCCGTCCTCCCTGACGACATACTTTAGATCATTTGGGAGCAGGTGGGCTGATTCGCGTTTTCCTGCCACCGCTAACGTAAACACCGGTAATCCCCTTCTGAAACAATTCTCAGAAGCGTTTCAATGTCTCGTTCAATTTTAGATCTACCTCGCCAACTTCCTGACAGCTAGACGATATCGCCATTGAGGACAGGGGCAAGACCTTCACTTGACAATCAAGGTTGGCGGCGCATGACGGGTTGTGGGGCATACTGAGGTAGAAATGGGTTTTAAAATTATATGATGCATTCTAATGTACGTGTATTCCGCTACCATTGACACAATTTTGGTCACTTGGTAAGTGGGCTGCTTCACGTCTCCCCTAACGTATGACCCTAAACGCCAGTAATCACCACCGAGAAAATAAAAATGACGAAATGGTATAGGGTTTTGTTTAGTGTTTTCGGTTCTTTTTTAGTAGGCGTTTTACGGCACTTGCAACACAATAAGGTCATATAAGTGCCGACGATTAGAGGTGTTAGAAGAGAGTAACAAACACAATTAAAGGAGGAGAGATAAGGACGAAAGATGTTTGATAGGAAAGAAGGAGCAAACCACACCAGAGCACCCGCCAACCACCCACTGGTATAGGTTTAAAGCCCCCATCAACACTACTAGGATATTCAAGAAGCAGGACCTCCGGGTTTAACGTCCATTTCCGAAAGGACAGTGCCAAATGGGAAATTCACGTAAAGTGCCTTTCCTAAGGACACAGCGTCGGACAGAGCTTAAGACAGTAACGTACAAAGAAAAGAATGAGGAAAGATAAGGACGATACATTATATTTGATAGGAAAGGAGGAGCAAACCACAGCACAGCGCCCTCCGCCGAGCCTCCAACCACCCGCCCTTACTCTGTGAGGTGCACGCATCCGGGCAGGCAACGGCCCTGGGACGCAAGACGCAACAAGACGTAATCGGGACGTCTGATTGACAAGACAAGCAAGTCGCGGACACAAGGAGGGCCCTGGGCGTCACTGGACCAACCAAGGCTTGCCTGCCAGCTCAGTAAGTGTGTTTGTGTGAAGAGAGAAGCACATCGACACAATAATGGTCAATTACTTTGTTGTTGTTGTTGTTGCTGTGTTTTGTTTTTGTTTTGTTTTTTGTTCGAATGAAGAGAATCACATCGACACAATAATTGGTCAATTACTTTGTATGTTAGAGTGGAGAGAAGTACATCAACACAACAATGGTCAATTAGTGCTGGGGAAAAGTAAGACAGAAAGACAGAAACAACCGAGGGAAAGTAAAAAAAAGTAGCACCAATCAATGGCGCTCTCCCAACCACCTGGGCTCAGTAAATGACACAACAAAGAAGTCATAGAGTACTTCTCAAGGCCATGGATTCTCAATTGACGGGCCCGCACAATATCCTTCTGTGGTTGTTATCTGGCTAACTAGCCATTAACCGTAACCTAGGCGATCATAAATTATATGACCGTCTAGACCGTAACTCATCTCGAACGACGCACGCTGTGTGGTTTGCTTATTTTCTTTGTTCCTCATTCAAGAGGGGGCTCCCCGTAATCTGCTTGTCTGTTTTATAAAACAAAAGTTGCGGGCTTCTTTGGGAATTGAAAGGTACGCAGGTTTATAGGAGAATTTCATGCAAACGATTACTGTGTACACGTAATTAAACTTGTTCCACTTTAGATTGAGCAAATTCACATTTTTTAACCCACCTGCGGCACTTTACTAACCCAAAGAAATATTAATTTTCTAACATTTAAAAAAAAGAAGAAATTACCCAAAGTCTCTGGCGCAGGTAAACCTACAACTTGAATTCCCGCAATTGTTATCACAATAATATGAAGGCTGTTTTACTCCCCCCCCC
>NW_004797683.1:624223-626565 GCF_000002075.1 Aplysia californica
ATCGATACAATTGAGATCATTTATTGGCCAGGCTGCTTCGACCCTGTCTGTTACTGTCAGCCTGGACTGAGCGGGATACAAACTCCTAGCAGATAGATAGGCAGACACACCTGTGCTGTACTCCACTACAAACCTCCCCATTCGGGAACCGAACTCACGTCTTTTGAGTGCGATGGTCAAGTGCCTACGCTCTGACGCCTGTGAGAACTTTTGTTAAGCTTCTAAAGAGTGGAGCAGGTTCGGACTGCAACAACAACAAACAAAAAAACAACCCCAAAACAAAACAAAAACAAAAACAAAAAAAACCAACACTGAACAAAACTTTTACAAATGGAAAGAAAGGGGGGAAAACTGGTTCTCAAATTAGAAAGTTGTGTAGATATCTGGAAGAAACAGCACACTCGGCCGGGTCTTCAACAGGCCACCCAAAAGAGAGTGTGAAAAGTCACAGGAGAGAAAAACTCGGGAATGCAAGACGGGGAAAACCCACCACAATTCACCAGCCTAGCACCCAAGACGAGGGCTCGACCTTTTGGTCTCCGAAAAAAGAAGGCTTGACGCATTTTTGATTCTGTCTGGCGCAAACTGGCCAAAACACTGATACAACAGATTTCTTCCAATTAAAAGTATAATGTCAAATCAAAGGATCTGGTGCTCTCTGTAATGTTTAGTTTTAGTGAGTGAGAGTTTTACAGCGCTTGCAACACAATAAGGTCATATAAGGGCCGAAGATTAGAGCTGTTACAAGAGAGTAACAAACACAAAAAAAAAGAAGGAAGGGGGGTACAGACGATAGAATGTTTGATAGGGAAGAAGGAACAAACCACACCAGATTACCACCAACCCTTCCACTGTTTGTAAAGTGTCAATACAATTTTCCCCAGATGAAAGTCCACAAGGGGTGGGTTCCAAAACTTTCAATTTCCCTCAGAAAAAATTTGGAAGTAAAGCGATGGAATCCGACATTATTTTTCAGAACCGTTCAGCATGGGTGAAATTAAGACCGTCACCATCACGTGAAACTGGTTAGGTGGCATCTTTCCTTGCGAGAGGATGTTAGACAATCTTAGTTTAGTTTTAGTAAGTGTTTTACGGCACTGGCAACACAAAAAGGTCATATAGGTGCTGAAGATTAGAGGTGTTCCAAGAGAGTAACAAACACAAAAAAGGAGGGGGGATAAAGACGATAGATGTTTGATAGGAAAGAAGAAGCAAACCACACCAGAGCACACGCGAACCACACACATAGACAATATGAACTCCTCTATAAATATAATGTAATTTTTTTAAAATTTATAATAATCAATCCACTTCTATGATATTTCAGGGCAAATCCTGCTATATTACAGCACGAGTTTCACATTCGTTTTTAGTAAGACTTTTCCGGCACTTGCAGCACAATCAGGTCGTATAAGTGCCAAAGATTAGAGGTGTTACTGAAGTGGACCACCTCGACTCGACGCTCAACGACAACAGTGGATGAAAAAGTAATTATAAAAAGAAAAAAGTACTAAAGTGGAACATACGAACAAAAGAAGAAGAGAGAAGAGAACGACAGAAGTATGATAAGAAAGAAGGAGCAAAGCATACCAAAAGCACCCACCCACCCGCCCATCAACCACCACCAACGGAGATTCACTACCACCATGACATGTTCAAGTAATGTAGAGAACATGGGAAAGAATTTAAAAGGAGAAAAATTGCATTCTTGTACAAACTGTTTATAACAGACAAACTTCCCAGACAGCCAAGTTCACACGCTCTTCCCAACACAACTAGCCGAGTGAGATTATCTCTGTAGATGGAGCCTTCACACAGGCAACACAAGACCTCCATTCTTCACATATAAAACGAGAGTTTTCTGCAACAAGAAGCTTTATGTTTCCTCTCTCCCTCTCTCTCGATATTTCATTGAGTGTACATTTTGTTTTGTTTTTAATCTTCCCCTTTCTCTCCTCTTGAAAAAGAGCTCAGTCTAAACAAACCCAGTTGAAAAATAAAATAAAGATATTTTGTTGACAAAAACGAAACAGCAAAAGTGTCTCAGATTTCAATAAAGATTATAGACAGCTGACATAGCAAAGTGTACATGGCGAAGAAAAAAACACTAGGTCTTCCTCATTTTTTTTCACACGTTAAAGCAATTCCCTATTCAGGAAAATTCACATGCACCGGGAATAGACGATTAAAATAATATAATATATTTTAAAAAAGATCGGTATGTTAGAATTAAAGGGAAACACACACCAACTTCAGATCATGTTGGAAAGAAGCAAAACAGACAGAAGCAGTGGCGGCCACAAACAAATGAGGGGTGAAGGGAGGGAGTGGGAGATGGAAAG
>NW_004797683.1:626779-629191 GCF_000002075.1 Aplysia californica
AGAGAGAGAGAGAGAGAGAGAGAGAGAGAGAGAGAACATCGAAATAAAAATGGCCATTTCGTGCTGAGTAAAAAATAGGACGGACAGAAAAAAGAAAAGAAAAAAAACAGAGGGAAAGTAAACAAGTGGGACCCTACCAGTAGCACCCTCCAACCATCGCTTCTAGGTACTTTGGCTAAAATCACAGTGTAGTGACGATTAGAGGTGTTACTAGAGAGTAAGATAGAACCTTTTGCTTGGTCAGAAGGAGCAAACCCCCACCACAAGAGCACCCGCCAACCACCCGCTACCAGACTCTTTAAGCTAGCGTACAAGGAGGAGGTTATACAGTTTTTAGTTTTAGTAAGCGTTTTACGGCACTTGCAACACAATAAGGTCATATAAATGCCGAAGATTAGAGGTGTTACAAGAGAGTAACAAACACAAAAAAGAAGGAATTGAGAAAAGGACGACAGATGTTTGATAGGAAAGATCAGAAGAAGCAAACCACACCAGAGCACCCGCCAACCACTCACGATAGATGTCTGATTGGTAAGAAGTAAGAAAGAGCAAACCCCCACCACCAGAGCGCCCGCCCACCACCGACTCCAGACTCTTCAAGCTAATGAACAGGGAGGAGGTTTAAATTAGAATCTATACAGTTTTGCTGTTAGGTCCTTGTCTACTACTAGTGAGGCATTGAGTGACTTACCGAGTCGGCCGCTCCCACTGAGTGGTTCTCGTGACATGGTTCACGTAATGCACACGACCATTGGCAGTTCTCCTCTCCTCCCACCTGCAGAAGAACAGGGGTATATGTACAGTTAAAGCTAACTATAGTTTTTAGTTTAGTTTTTAGTTTTAGTAAGAGTTTTACGGCACTTACAACACAATAAGGTGATATAAGTGCCGAAGACTAGAGGCGTTACAAGAGAGTAACAAACATAAAAATAGAAGGAGGAGAGATAAGGGCGATAATTGTTTAAAAGGAAAGAAGGAGCAGACCACATCAAAGCACCCGCCGACAACCCACTGATTTTGTTCGAGTTCATAGAGGCGCGATGCTATAATAATGGGTCATTTAGTGCTTTGACCGGACGGGAGGAAAGGGGGGGGGGGGACAAGGCAAGAGAGAAACTTCTAAAAGAGTTTAGTTTTAGTAAGCGTTTTAGAGCACTTGCTACACAATTAGGTCATAGAGGTGCCGAAGATTAGAGGTGTTACAAGAGAATAACAAAAACAGAAAAGAAGTAGGAGAGATCATGATGATAGGTGTTTGATAGGAAAGAAGGAGCAAACCACACCAGAGCACCCGCCAACCACCCACAGAAGGATTCTAAAAGAGTTTAGCTTTAGTAAGCCTTTTATAGAACTTTGCTACACAATAAGGTTATGGGTGTGTTGAAGATTGGACGTGTTACAAGAGAGCAATCACTGGAAGAACCTTCATATCACACGCTCTGCAAAAGGAAAAGGAACTCTCGTTTGTATGAGTAAGGGGAATCGAAGGACATCAACACAATATACACAATTCCAAGAAAGAAGCAAGACAGATTGACAGAAACAACTTAGAGTAAGTAAATAAGTAGGACCTACCAGTGGCGCCCTCTAACCACCCGCAAGGAAAACTTCAACAACAACAAAACATCGGACCGAATCTGTCCATTGTGCAGGGAGGAGCCCCACGATTTGGAGCATTGGCTGCAGAGATGCTCCGCCACGGAGGTTCGGCAATGGCATCTCTTTGGGGAGGATTCAGGGAGGTTGGACTGCCTCACCCGCTACCCAAAAGAGGCGGTGGCCCTGGCGAAGAGCACGCTCTTCGGGGCTCCAAACATTTCGAACGGATAGGCTACCACGCACGCACACAAAACTACAACAACAACAACAATAACAACAACAACAACAACAACAACAACAACAACAACAACAACAACGCACTAAATCATTCTAGCCTTTATTAATGCGTACGTTCAAGGGATGGCTACGTTCGAATTACAAGCAGGATCTTGACACCTGAACCATAATATAATAAGCCTACAACAATAATAATATTCCTCTGAGCGCTGCTCTATTTATAGACATCCATTGTGCCTTTTCTCTCCTACGTCACAGCTAAAGATCACCGTGCGCTGAACCTGCATGTAGTTTGAAAACCCACGACAATGCTGGGCGCATTGTTACACATAGGGCACGTACGCAACACCGTCGTTATAATATATCTATCTCCTGTACTCCTGACGCCTGTGTGTTGTTATTTTAGTTTGTGTGAGTGAGCGAGTGTGACTGTGTGCGTGTGCGTGCATAATCTCCTTGTTCTGTTTAGGTGTGTTGGCATGTTCGTTTGTGTGCGTGAGTGAGTGAAAGAATAAGTGTGTGTGTGTGTGTAAGTGTGTGTAAGTGTGTGTGTGTGTGTGTGTGTGTGTGTGTGTG
>NW_004797683.1:631486-632720 GCF_000002075.1 Aplysia californica
CAAGTTGCGCACGTTAAAGATCCCTTGGTGGTCTAAAATCGATAAGAGTAGGCTTCGGCCGCCACCCGGGCAAAATTCAAAATTTCCTACCAACTGAAAATATTAGGAGTGTCCCGCGCGCTCATATGACCTATGCAGTTGCGAGCGCCGTAAAACACTTTACAAAAACAAAAAAAGACAGACAGACAGAAAAACAACAGTGGGAAGGTAAAGAAGTAGGACCTACCAGGGGCTCCCTGAAAACCAATCGTTCAGTCCTGAAGATCAGGGGTGTTACAACAGAGTAAAAACAAACAGAAAAAGGAGGAGAGATGAGGGCGGTAGATGTTTGATAGCCTGCTGAAAGAAGGGGCAAACCCGAGCTGGTAAAATAGTTTAATAGCGCCTCGGGCAAACCACACCAGAGCACCCGCCAAGTCGCCGCCAACCATACACAAGCATTAGATCTACTCGCAGTAACAGTGATACAGGGCGCTACGTTAGCTCGGTCGGTATCACCAAAGGTTTTCTTACTAATTGAGAATCTATGGTATCACGATAGACTTCGGAGCAGATTTTTTGTTTTAGTAAGAGTTTTACGCACTTGCAACACTATACGGTCATATAAATGCCGAAGATTTGAGGTGTTACAAGAGAGTAACAGGCACAAAAAAGGAGGGAAGACAGAGACGATAGATAATAGAAGGAAAGAACAAGAAAACCAACAACCACCCACCCACCCACCCACATTACAGACTGTCCTATTTCGAATCCCAGACTGCTCGTCCTTGAACTCCGATTCGTTTAGCGGAAACAAACAGAAATAATAAAGATAAAGACGAGAAATGGGACAAACCAGTGACACCTTCCAACAAAAAGCCAGTTGGAAGGAATTTCAGGGTCATTGAAGAACAGAAAAAACCCCAACTACAGGTCGCTTTGGATATCGCGATCTGATAGCACTTGAAAGCACTGGCAGCTTTCCTTTTTTAACGTTGCAAGATAAGGAAGCTCTTCTGTCGACAACATACATGTATCTTTTTAATTTTATTCTTTGAAGGTAGCATGTGACTATTTAATTTGTTTCATTCTTTCATTCTTTGAAGGTAGCATGTAACTATTTAATTTGTTTCATTCTTTCATTCTTTGAAGGTAGCATGTAACTATTTAATTTGTTTCAATCTTTCATTCTTTGAAGGTAGCATGTGACTATTTAATTTGTTTCATTCTTTCATTCTTTGAAGGTAGCATGTAA
>NW_004797683.1:634001-635237 GCF_000002075.1 Aplysia californica
ACACACACACAAAAGGGGAGAAAGACGTGTACATCCCTTTTTCTCCCTATAAAACCATCCCTCTTTCCTTCCATTCCAAACACATGTAAATCCAACATTATGTGTTCGAGACTGCGTGCATGCGTGCGCGCGCTTGCTTGCGTGAGTGCATGTACGCTAGCACCACTATCGGGTCCATTTCACCTTTTCCAGTTCTCCATCTCCATCATCTCCCCCTCCCACCGTACAAACGAGCCCCATCGTTTTTGTTTATTGCCTAGAGTAAGAGACAACCTGCAGATAAAAAAAAAAAAACCCCGAATCAACCTGAACTTTCCATTTTGGGGCTCTGGGAGACGCTCGAGGGCAGGTGGGTGAGTGGGGAGTGAGGGAAGGAGGGAGGAGGGGAGGAGGTTTGACGTAAGTAAGTTGTACGTTTGGGCATGTGTGAGCGCTCGTTACATGCACGGCGAGCGCGCAGTACGAGCAAGCGCTGTGCGATTTCGAGGAAACGGAACTTCATCGAAACTTCGAAGCGTTAAGTCGCTATTCCTGCTGTTCGAATAACGTGTGCAAATATTAAGTTTTCTTTTGCTTTGTTGTCTATACAACTCTTTTAAAACTCATCAAACACCAAAAAATGTTTGTTGTAGTAACACCTCAAATCTTCGGCACTTATATGACCTTATTGTGTTACAAGTGCCGTAAACTCTTACTAAACTAAAAGTATTTCGATTTACTTCAATGATTTTAGATACAACATTCTGTAATTTTGCGACTGGTTGACTAAAATTAGACGAAAATCCATTGAACCTAAAAATCACACGGCATTCGAATGCCTGTGCCACGCTTCGAATAGCTGCTGTGAATAGCGGAAAATAATCGTGAGAGTTGAATAGTAAAATCGATTAGGTACAGCTTTGGGGCAGGCAGGGAAAACTGTGGCCCATAGACCTACGACCAGGAAGATCACACAGCTTGCGTGATGTTGATGTTACCGTTTCCTGTATCTAGAAAGGAAAGCGAGTACATCACATCTACATGTTGGTTATTTCGGGAGGGACAGACAGACGCATGCATTCATGCACGCACGCACGCATGCACGCACGAGCTCATACATACACGTGCGCACACATGCGCGCGCAAACGCAAACACACACACATGCATACACACACTCAAACACGTCTACATGCGCGCGCAAGCAAACACACACACACACACACACACACACACACACACACACACACACACACACA
>NW_004797683.1:641662-644134 GCF_000002075.1 Aplysia californica
CTCTCTCTCTCTCTCTCTCTCTCTCTCTCTCCCATATCTTTCTCTCTCCCATATCTCTCTCTCTCTCTCTCTCTCTCTCTCTCTCTCTTTCTCTCTCTCTCTCTTTATCAATACACCGTACAGAAAAGACCTAACAATACACCGTACTTTCAACTTAATCCAGGTAGCAGGAAGCTTCTCTTGAGACTCAACAGGTAAACACAATCTTGAATTGACGACCTGTAAATCAAAGCCATGTGGTACAAAATATAACGTAGACAAGAATAACTTGCCAGAAAGGTGCTTTCAATTTCCGCCACATTGTAACGTATTATCGTTCGTTGCTACTCAATTCAACGAGAAGAATCTCAGAACCCATGCATCTTTCCGATAGTAGCTGATTGAATTCGAGCCAAACAAAAAAAAAGAAACACAAGATCTATTTGTGGGACTAACGGATTTATAAGGACTTTTTACACGATGATTCTAGAACAGTTGATGAAGACAGGAAAATATTCGGTTACATTCGGCAGAGTTTGTGTTAGAGCAGAAGTATAGAGTACTCTTCGAACAGAGTACAGCAATTCAAGAGGCCCTCAAAACATTCTTCTTCAAGAGTCAGATCTGAAGCAGACATTAGCGGTCATGGTCCCACATTCGTTTCTCTGCAAGGGCGCCCAACAAAAACAAAGAAACAAACAAATCCTAAACCATCTCGATCTTTTCCCGTTATCCCACTGTTCAAATTATCTAGGTAAGTTATTTTTGGTCAGCCTCTGTGCCTTATAAATTTCTAGTCGGGGTAAGCTGTCCAAGGCCTATAAATGTCGGTTCAAGTGTCCTGAGAAGGGCATTTGTCTCTAACCACACTCTTATGGCCCTAAGTAAAACAAGCCCAAAAGCGTTTACAAATCTCTTCTGGTTCCCAAAATACTACTAACTCATTGAGGACTAGCATTCTGATAAATAATTTGTCGACATTTTAGGGCAATTTGAAAAAGAAGCATTACCTTGTTACACATTTTTTTCCCAGTTGTTTTCTTTACCCAAATCGACACACATGCATACTATGAAACATGCGAGCTCATCTTTTTGTTTTGTGTATGATGTGTTCGAAAAGTGCAGCTACATTGCTTTGGGATTGCTGTTTGCTGCATTCTGGTCGGACTGTGTGGACATAATGTGCCCACTCCGTCTCTAAAGAGTTTTAACACATGGATGGCTCTACTTGACAAGAACAATGGGATGAAACAATTGTCGAAGAGCCGGTCTAATTGGGGACCCCATACTATGAAGTTCTAATTGGGACCCCATACTATGAAGTATGGTAATTCGTGTTTAACTATGTATGATGAATCAAAATGTGTTGCTGCATTGCTTTTGGTCTGTATGCTGATCGGACATGTGCCTGCTACGTCTTTAAAAGAGTTAACACAAGGATGGCTCTACTAAACAAGAACAATGAAACTTGACAACTGCCCAAACGCCGGTCTAATTGGGACCACATGCTATGAAGTATGCAAATTCGAGTGTGTTTTTTTGTTTTGTTTTAGTTTTTGTTTTGTTTTTTAAACTCTGTACACTGGTTCAAAATGTGACACTACACTGGTTTTGGCCTGCATGTTGGTCGGGCATACGTGCTCGCTACGTCTCTAAAGAGTTAACACAAGGATGGCTCTCCGAAGCAAAAACGATGAGAAAAGACGACTGCCCAAAAGCCGGTCTAATTGGGACCACATACAGCGAAGCAAATTCGGGGAGGTTTCTTTTTACTCTGTATAGTATAATGGATCAAAATGTGCCGCTACATTGCTTTTCGTCTGCTGCATTCTCATCGGACATAACGTGCCCGCTACGTCTCTAAAGAGTTAACACACGGGTGGCTCTACTAACTATATGTCTGATGGGACGAAGCGACTGTCCAAGAGACGGTCTAATTGGGACCCCATACTATATGAAGTACGCTAATTCGTGTTTAACTATGTATGATGAATCAAAATGTGTTGCTACATTGCTTTTGGTCTGTATTTAGTTTAGTTTTAGTAGAAGTTTTACGGCACTCGCAACTGCAAAAGGTCACATGAGCGCCAGAATATTAGAGATGTTACAATAGACTAACAAACATAAAAAAGAAGAAGGGGAGATAAGGACGATAGATGTTTGATAGGAAAGAAGCAGCAAACCACACTAGAGCACCCGCCAACCACCCACTTTCGGTCTGTATGTTGATCGGACATGTGCCTGCAACGTCTCTAAAGAGCTAACAAGTGGATGGCTCTACTAACCATTATGTACGATGGGACGAAGCAACTGTCCAAGAGCCGGTCTAATTGGGTCCGGCTAAGTGACAGCGGCCAGACACTATCATTACACTCCTACAACAAAGACCACCGCCACGCGGAAGTGACACCGGACATGTTTCGTTCACTGACCAGTGGGCAGGGGATGGAGAGAAGGAGATAGGGAGGGAGGGAGGGAGGGAGGGAGGGAGAG
>NW_004797683.1:644720-646213 GCF_000002075.1 Aplysia californica
GGGGGGTCTTCTTCTTGAGGCTGTGCTTCACGAAGCAAAATGAAAAAGGAAATGGCGATGGACGTCATTTCTTGAAAAACTTTGACTTACAAAAGATGGACTTCTATTAAATTCACACTCACGAAAGCATATGGCCAGTACAAAAACACCACGAAAATCAAACACCATCAATCATTAAATGAGATACATAATTCTACCCAACCAAACCTTATTTTCTTCTTCCTACTTGCCTTTCCGTCGGAAGGCTTCTGATAGCTTTCAGGTATTCCGAAAAATATTCCTTAAATTTCTAGCAACTTCCACGGATTGCAGTGAGTGTGGTCACGTATGACAAGAAGAACATTCTACAGATGCCGTACGATTACACAATCGTAATGCGTGTGCACTTCGCGCGCGCACGCACACACACACACACACACACACACACACACACACACACACACACACACACACATACACACACACACACACACACGTATCTCAACATTCACACATCGGCCTTTTTTGTTTTAGTAGAGGTTTTACGGCGTTCGCAACTGCATAAGACACATCGATCTGATCAGGACAAGGCAACCTGCAAAAAAAAAAATACCAGGCCAGTCACGTGGCGACAATAACACAACCTAAACGCCAACAGGAGAGAACCTGCAGCAACTAATTTCAACAGCCCCTTCCTGGATCAAAACCACACTTTTGCGCCAATACGAGACACAAAACAGGTAGCCGGCAGGCAACAACCTCTGCTTACTCTATAACAACAGCTTTGCATCACCAACAGCTGAAAAAAAGGGGCACAATACGTCATGGATGCCCCTCATACCTCCAAAGACACTCAACACCATACCCTATATTGCCCTATAACATTTACAGCTTCACCAACTACAAGCCTGCGATAGGTGAGGATTGGGGGGGGGGAGGAGGGCGGCTCCGATCACAACAAAGTCATCTTGAAACCATTCGTGACATGAGACCTGCGGAGCATCTCAAAGGAACGCAAAGCTCCCCAAAGGCCCACCGGCTCACGAGGTATGCTCGACATTCCGCGCACTTTTGTCCTCACCAATGTCCGGCCCCGAGCCCCCCCGGCGACAAGACAAATCCATTTCGGCTACGGGGAAGAGACGGATGGATGGATGGCCGTGTCGAAGATCGGTACGGTATGTTGTGAGGGTTTTTTTATGTCCCTTTGAGCGCCGTAAGACGGTCGTCAAAGAGGAATCAGATCTGGTAAGACAGAGTCAATTGGGTGGAAGTCGAGAAAAAAAGGGGAAAAACATGTAAAAAAAACAAAAACACGTAACAAAACAACACAAAACAAAAACTAAGCGAGCAAATCAAACTCAAGAATGACGCAATGTTGATTCGAACCAGGGCTCCTCGTGCAGCAGTAGAGCATGATAATAACCTCTGAGCGAAAGGTACGTCCGTGGTCCAGACGAGAAAAATTTGACACGGAAGAGAGAGAGAGAGAGAGAGAGAGAGAGAGAGAGAGA
>NW_004797683.1:647764-648225 GCF_000002075.1 Aplysia californica
GAGGGAGGGAGGGGAAGGGAAAAAGGGAGAGAGAAAGACAGAGGAAGGGGGTGGGGTGGAAAAAGAAGAATAACAAAGAAAAGAACAACTCCATTACGTCAACCAACCAATCGCCCCCCGTACACAATAACAAACCTTCATCTCCTTCAGCCCAACAGTGATATACTATACAACATACATGTATGCAAAAGAAAGACCCATTATCACCTGAAAATCATTTATAGGAAGACATGGGTGGGCGTGGTGCTGTTGGCGTCTGTGATCAAGTCGGTCGGTCCTTCACCTCAGAGCAAGGGGGAAGGAAGGAAGCGCTCCGGCGTTTGATGGGGAAAAGGTTAAAAACGCAAGCCTTGTTCCTGCCTGTGTCTCGTCCGGCGCGTGGCGTGTGCGTTTATATTTGGGGCCGTCCTTACAATACAATCGTGTGTGCTTACTCTTTGGGAGCGTGTTCTCTCTCTCTC
>NW_004797683.1:649047-651150 GCF_000002075.1 Aplysia californica
GGGAGAGGGAGACAGAGACAGAGAGAGAGGAGAGAGAATGAGAATGAGGGAGAGAGAAACAACAAACGCTCACAAAGAGTAGGCATACATCTCTCTCTCTCTCTCTCTCTCTCTCTCTCTCTCTCTCTCTCTCTCTCTATATCTCTCTCTCTTTTTTCTATCTCTCTCTACTTGGGGCCATAAAATCGAGGGCTTGGGAAAGAGGGATCCGGGAGTAAATAAACGGAGCGGTGGCGCCATGCGGTTTGTGCAGTTGGTGATGTGTTGTTCGTCCGTGTGAAATGGTTCTGAGAGAGAGAGGGGGGGGGGGCAGAGAGAGAGAGAGAGAGAGAGAGAGAGAGAGGGGGGGGGTGTGTAGAGGTGTGTTGTCTCTGGTGAGCGCGTGTATTGGTTCTCTCCCACTTTGATGCTCTCACTCTCTCTTACTCCGTGTGTGTAGGTGTGTGTGTATATGTGCGCGGACGACACCCTTCTTCATCGTCTCTCTGTGTGTATGTGAGAGTGTGTTTGTGAGCGTGTGTGCGTCAGTGAGCGATTGTGTATTTGTGTGCGAATGATTGTGTGTGTGTGTGTGTGTGCGCGCGCGAGTGTGTGCGCGCGCGAGTGTGTGCACGCGTGCGCGTATGTGTGTGGTGTATGTGCACAAGGATGCAATTGTGTGCAATGGGGGTGTGTTCTGTTTGTGCAAAGCTTTGAGTTGTTGTTCTTGGACATGTGTGCGCTGTGTGACAACAAGCGAGTGGTAGTTTGTAAGGAGAAAGAGAGTAGATCTGCATGTAGAATACTGATCTTCAAGAATAAACCTTTCTTTACACGGATTAGGTCATACCACATCTATTTTAACTCGGAGGAACCTGCACCTAAATGCAGACTCTCTTTACAAAGTCAGATTGCAATCTTAGCTCTGAAGATGCAGTTACAATTTACCTCAAAAAGTAAGAGGAAGTGTAAGGGTTAAACGCCCTTATCAGCACTATTAAATTATTTAAGAGGTGTGTCCTCCGAAATTGACCTCGGTCTCCAATAGAACTGAGCCAAATAGGTTGAGAGCCTTCAAAACATCGCAAAACGATCCGAGCTCAAAAACGCCTAGTCTGGGATTCGAACCTGGGCCATCCACTCCATAGTCCAGTACGGTACCCATTAAGGTTACGGAACGTCCAAATTTCTATATTAAAAACAAATCCTCTTTACAAAGTCAGACTAATATCTTATCTCTGAAGACTTGGTTGTACTTTCTGTCGCCCCCCCAAAAAAAAAGAGTTATGCGGCACTTGCAACACACTAAGGTCATATAAATGCCGAAGATATGAGGTGTTACAAGAAAGTAACAAACAAAAAAAGGAGGGGAGACAAGGACAATAGGTGAGATGGCTGATAGGAAAGAAGGAGCAAACCACACCAGAGCACCCGCCAACCACCCACCAACAAAGACTGCGCGCGTGTTAATAGAGAGTATTCTTTGTGAGTTTGCGTTTTCACGTCCCCGCTAGGTCGCCCACTTTCCCTCTCCGCCCGCGTGCCACGAACCATTCCAAACACGAGGTCCGGCCGTTCTCCCCACTCCGGGTCACTCTGGGTCAACATTGTAGGCCCGTGCCTTCTTTCCGGACCCTGAGATAATCCCAGAAGGGCTGCCTGCTGCTGCGGCAACACGACAGAGGCAAAAGAATGGGAGTACGATTTGTTTTTGTGTTTTTTAAAATATTTTAATATGCTTTTAGTATTATAAGCTCTCATTGATATTGTTTAAACGACAAAAATACAGATCTCAAGCCCTCTCCGGGCACCGAGATAATCCCAGAAGGGCTGCCTGCTGCTGCGGCAACATGACTGAGGCAAAAGAATGGGAGTCCGATTTGTTGGGTTTTTAAAAAATAAATTATATGCTTTTAGTATTATAAGCTCTCATTGATATTGTTTAAACGACAAAAATACAGATCTCAAGCCCTCTCCGGGCACCGAGATAATCCCAGAAGGGCTGCCTGCTGCTGCGGCAACATGACTGAGGCAAAAGAATGGGAGTCCGATTTGTTGGGTTTTTAAAAAATAAATTATATGCTTTTAGTATTATAAGCTCTCATTGATATTGTTTAAACGACA
>NW_004797683.1:651250-653346 GCF_000002075.1 Aplysia californica
CACCAACAAAGACTGCGCGCGTGTTAATAGAGAGTATTCTTTGTGAGTTTGCGTTTTCACGTCCCCGCTAGGTCGCCCACTTTCCCTCTCCGCCCGCGTGCCACGAACCATTCCAAACACGAGGTCCGGCCGTTCTCCCCACTCCGGGTCACTCTGGGTCAACATTGTAGGCCCGTGCCTTCTTTCCGGACCCTGAGATAATCCCAGAAGGGCTGCCTGCTGCTGCGGCAACACGACAGAGGCAAAAGAATGGGAGTACGATTTGTTTTTGTGTTTTTTAAAATATTTTAATATGCTTTTAGTATTATAAGCTCTCATTGATATTGTTTAAACGACAAAAATACAGATCTCAAGCCCTCTTTCCGGGCACCGAGATAATCCCAGAAGGGCTGCCTGCTGCTGAGTAAAAAGAATTGGAGTACATTTTTTTTATTTATTTTTTTTAAACAATCTTTAAGTATTATAAGCTCTCATTGGCGTTGTATAGACGACAAAAATACAGATCTCAAGTCCTCTTTCCGAGCACCGAGACAATCCCAGGAGGGCTGCCTGCTGCTGAGGCAACATGACTTGAGTCCAAAGAATGGAAGTGCAATTTTTTTTTAAATTCTTTTTGTAATATTCGCGATATGATTAAGCTCTTTTTTAAGAAGTAGTTTTGGCCACCTGTATGTTCGTTTTAGTAGGAGTCTTACGGCACTTGCAACACATTAAGATCATACAAGTGCCGAAGATTAGGGGTGTTACAAGAGAGTATAAAACACAAAAAGAATGAGGGGAAAAAAAGGACAATAGATGATTGTTGGGAAAGAAGGATCAAACCGCACAGTGCGGCGCACAGAGCACCCGCCCAAAACCCACGGACGCTTGTATGGCATTGTATTGCAATGTGTACACGGTAATTAGTGTCAGTAGATACATCTGTACGTGGGTGTGCGTACGCGCGCGCACATGTGTGTGTGTGTGTGTGTGTGTGTGTGTGTGTGTGTGTGTGTGTGAGAGAGAGAGAGAGAGAGAGAGAGAGATGTATTGTGTACACATGTGTGCGTGTCTATCTACCTGTCTGTCTCACTGTACGTAAGAGAGTGAGTGAGTGAGAGAATAAAACCAAGTGTTGGTCTATGTCTGTGAACGCGCGTGTGTTAAGGAACGCACAATCCGCGTAACGACCTTGCACTAACCACCGTACCACCACGTCAAAACCACGCAAAACACCAGCGAGCGGTCGCGCCCAAGCGCCAGCTCCCAGCATCAATGCGTGATTGGAAACGAAACAAATAAAACGAAGTATCCATCTCCTCAGTGCGTTTAGGTCCTCGGCGGTCGGCGAATTTCCCCCATACTGCCTCTAGCTCTGCGTGTTGCCCTCAGGTAACCTCCCACCTGAGGCGATCTGAACCATACCCTCCTGTCCGTTCCCACTACGGCGGCTACACGACGGATGAATGTATAACATGTACTTGTTTTAGTAAGTGTTTTACGGCACTTGCAACTAAATAAGGTTATATGAGTGCCGAGGAATAGAGGTGTTACAAGAGAGTAACAAACACAAAAAAGAAGGGGAGATAAAGACGATAGACGTTTGATAGGAAAAAAGAAGCAACCACATCAGAGCATCCGCCAACCACCCACTGATGTATGTCCTGGTACTTAGGTCTTTAGTAAACGTTTTACAGCACTTGCAACGCAAAGAGGCCATATAAGTAGCCTACCGAAGATTAGAGGTGTTACTAGAGTGTAATATACGAAAACACGAAAGAGAAATTTTGTATTAAACGTAGGTGATCTTTAAAAGCTCCCATCGACACAACTTAGATCAGAATGAGTAGATTTCTCGTTTGTTTAAGTTCGAGTTTTACGGCACTTGCAGATTAAACGTGTTAAAGAGTAACAAATATATAAAAGTAGAAGGACGAGAGATAAAGAAGATAGATGTTTGATAGGTAACAAGGAGCGTCCCAAACCAGAGCCCCCGCCAACCACCCACACGGATGTACAACAACCGGCGTGTTTGGCACCCCTGTAAACACACGCGGCATCAAAGACGTCACGGACAAGATACGTGTACTACTGACTCCCTGGGGAGGGGGTCGGAG
>NW_004797683.1:654938-656134 GCF_000002075.1 Aplysia californica
CATAAACTTAACTCCACACTCTCTCTCTCTCTCTCTCTCTCTCTCTCTCTCTCTCTCTCTCTCTCTAAAAAATGTAAGTGTTTTTACGTTCCCATCGGCCATCGACACAGTTTCAATCATTTAGGAGGCGGGTCTCCAACCCTGCCTGCCAGGTCCAAACCAAGCTGAGAGGGCGTTACAACATCTCAGCAGACAGACTGAAATACCGTACCAACTGAGCTATAGGCGCGCCCTGCGTCAGGTTGAGACGCCATAGCGTTACCTCAGAATTACAAAGTTCTATCTGACATTTCTGGCCATTTTGACTTACAAAAACTACGAGGTCAGAAACCAAATTTTTAATACACTCTATCAAAATCGTAAGGTTCTTCGGAGTAGTTGTCAAGATATTCAGGAAAAAATTGAATTCAAAAAAGTTTGACATAAGTTTGACATGTTGTGGAACATAATAGTATTGTGAAACTCAAAATTCTTCCAATTAAGTCAAATTTCTCAAAACTAAGTACTGAGCAAACAGAACTTTGTAATTCTATGGTAGCGATAGGCCGACCGACGACACTCCCTCCTCCTCCATCACCTCCTCCCCCGGGCTGGGCACGACATCAGTCGACCGGGCTCATCATGGAGCATCAAGGCGAGGGAGGGGAGGGAAGAGAGGGGAGGGGAGGGAAAAGTCAGCAACGACAACCCCCAGTGACGTGCGCAGTCAACAATAAATGCCAGACCGCATGCCGCCGTGGCAGCAGTGTCAGAGTTATAGTCTCCAGAGATGTCACAATCAAGGGTTGCGGGATGAAAGAAAAGAGAACTGCTGCTTCCTTTGATGAGGACTTCTTTTCTCTTCTCGCTTCACCCCCCCCCCCCCCCCCCCCCCCAACAAACACACACATCACCATCATCATCAAACGTGCACACAAAAGCATGCATATGCCTCTCTGTCTTCTTTTCCCAACCAGGTATGGCACCCCTCCCTCTTTCGAAAACAAACAAAATTGCTTACTCTGATCACACACTCACATACCGCCATGGAATTTGGACCACCCAAATAAAAGTGAACTGACGTAGATTATGTGATCAAAGCAAAGATAACGCCAGTCAACGAGTCTTCACCTAACGTTTATCAACTGGCAGGCCTTTCAAACCAGACTTAACCCCACTAAAAAACCACAAAAACCAATGCAGTCGGCATGCCCCCC
>NW_004797683.1:656234-657402 GCF_000002075.1 Aplysia californica
CCCCCCCCCCCCCCCCCCTCTTTTTTGTCCCTCGAATCCCAGATTCTCTTAAAAGACATGTAAGTATCAAAACGCGTATCAAAGTATCGACAGCAAGCGCTCGCGCAGAAGTCAGAGCTACACGAATATATAATATCTTTCAGCATCAAATTCCAAAGGGCAACCTTTCAGCGAGCCAGGCGAGAAATATCGGCCCAGACAGGTGAACAGCACAGGGGGCAGGGAAAAACAAAACAAGCGTCATCTACAGCGTAAGACTGGAGCGATTTGGGGGGAACGGCCTCGCTTACTATGATTTTTCTTTGAAAAAGTATTAGGGCCTATACAAATCGCTACCTTAGAATTACAAAGTTCTATGTCACATTTTTGGCCGTTTTGATTAACTGAGACCATGAGGTCAGAAACCGAAGTGTATTATCATCTATCTACTCTATCAAAACTGTAAGATTATTCGGAATCGTTATCAAGATATTCAAAGATCTGCATTCGAAAAATCTTGACATGTGACACTCAAAAAAAATTTTTTACGTACATTTTTTTCAAAGCTGAGCACTGAGCATATAGAACTCTGTAATTCTACAGTAGCGAAATGGGGCCATTAAAAACAAGACGTTCTTTTTATTGAGGAGAAGAGGGTGGGCGACTACCGTGTAATCCTGTCCTAACTGAAATACAATCGAATCTGCTCTAACCTGCCCAAGACAAATCTTCTGTACATTTGGCCACTTCCTGCCATTCCCCTCCCTATCTCGCGTATTTTCCCACACCATAATATATCATTATCATAATGACTCTGTCTAAGATATCCCTTGTCTAAACGACCACTTTTCTCCTCGACAATGGGTGGCTGTCTTGGACAAGTTCGGCTATCAGTCTCAAACAGGAGCACCACAAACAAAGACAATCTCCCATCACCCGCCGAGGCTAAAAAAAAAGGAAAAGACGAGAGAGAGAGAAAAAATGGCTGACTGGTTTTAGTTTTAGCCTTAATTTTACATCACTTACAGCAAAAATGGGTAATAAAATAAGTGCTGAGAATTACAGGTACAGATCAGGTACAGAGCTACATACAAAGAAAAGAGGAAAGGGAAATAAGGAAGATAGAGATGTTTGATAAGAAACGTGGAGCAAATCCCACCAGAGCACCCGCCAAACACCCACTTCTGAT
>NW_004797683.1:657606-659681 GCF_000002075.1 Aplysia californica
AGAGAGAGAGAGAGAGAGAGAGAGAGAGAGAGAGAGAGAGAGAGAGAGAGATAAAGATGATATGTATTTAATAGCAAAAAAAGGGGGGCAAATCATCACACCACAAAGCACTTGTCAACTGGCTGATTGAGCAACGCAAAGGAACTCTTGTTTGAGAAAGAGAAACAGATCGACACAATAATGGCCACTTAGTGCTGAGAAAAAGTACGATGGACAGACTGTTTTCAGTTTTAGTAAGCATTTCACGTCACTTGCAACACAATACGGTCATATAAGTGCCGAAGATTAGAAGTGTGTTATACAAGTAAGAGAGTAATAAACACAAAAAGGAGGAGAGATAAGGACGATAGACGTTTGATAGGAAAGAAGGAGCAACCAACACCAGAGCACCCGCCAATCACCCGCACATACAAGAACAGAAACAACAGGCAGACAGAAACAACGGGGTGAAAGTAAAGAAATAGGGCCTACCATTTGCTTCCTACCCCCCAACCACAGAGCAACACAAAGGAGGGAATAAACTAGAGTAGACCAAACGTTGGACACCCAAACCAAAGACTCTCTACTGGTAGAGAATCTTTGCCCAAACCACTTACCCTTCGGGAAGCTCGTTGGGATCGTAAGGTATGGAGGGCGACACCTGTGACTCGGTGGCCGGGTGCATGGAGCCCCCTCCTCCACCGCCGCCCCTGTCTCTGGATATCAAACTGATGACGATCTGGCCCCTCACTGTGTCCGTGTCGTCAGAGTTTTGCCGCTGCAGGTCCAGCCGTTGAACTGTTGAACAGGACAAAGATGCTTGGAATGAAAATGTGTTTCATCACATTAATTCTAGGTTTCCATGTGTTTATTTCAACACATTATTAAGTGAATGAAGAATTTTTTTTTTTTTTTATGTTACACAAAATTTTCAAATTAAGAAAGAAGGAACATGGAAATGATTTTGGGGAGAGGGGTTGGGGGGTTAACGATGCAATAGACAATTTGGTCTAACGATTTAAAATTCTGGATACAAGAATAAGATGGGTTGAAGTATCTTGCTATCTCTTCCTGCTCAAGTGTCAGGACTCAGAGATTTCACAAAAATGAACAATGTTTCCAACTGAACAACACTTAGCTTAACAGAAATTAGCAAAGGGTAAAGTCAGTGCTGATAGCCGAAACATACAGCGAACTGGAGCAAAGTAAAATAAAATAAAAGAACACAAATAAAACAATGAATTAATAATAATAACAACAACAACAACAACGATAACAGACATGTCATACAAAACAAATGTACACGGAAAAACAGATCGACTGCTCTGTGGTTCCGTCATTCGCCACTTTTTTAAATGGCGTATGGTACGGAGTCTTAGTCTAAGCAGTCGAGATACTGAACAAGACAATACATAAATGTGCATATTTCTATTAAAAATACGCCATGCAAAGTTTGAGGAAAAAGAAGCGCATTGACACAATAACGGTCACTTACTGCCAAGAAGAAGCAAGATAGGTAGGCAGGAACAACAGGGGGAGAGAGGGAAAAAGTAGAACCTGCCAGTGGCGCCATTCAACCAACCACACACTCGCCACGCAACACCAAAGTTCAGAGAACATGTTTATAAACTTTATATCTACGTACTGCGACTTACATACAGGCATCGAACCACCACACACACACAACAAAGCAGTAAAAGAAAACTCCCTTACTGTACACCTGCGGCACGTTGAAAACAGAAACTAAAAGCTTTGGGCACACGAAAAGGACAGAGGTCCTGCGCCATTCTTAAAAAAACAAAAACATGCCATCATAATATACACAAGTACCCAGACATGTTTTGAGCAATTAAAAAAACACCCCAAAAACAAAACCAAAGCAAATAAAAATCCAACCCTAAGCCCCAGCGACGCGTCTGTGATCATGGGATCATCAATCTTCGGCAGACACGATGGTGGACGTTTACGAGACGGGTGCCGTAAGACGATCATAAAGTGAGTGTCATTGAGAAGCAGAGAGCTACACCCATGTCTTGTAACGTTATAAAGGAAGGTGATAACTCAGGGGGCAGTGGTCGTCGTCCACTTGTGTGTGT
>NW_004797683.1:660813-662392 GCF_000002075.1 Aplysia californica
CTGCCGCTGCAGCTACTACTGACAATAAGTCTCGGGGACAGAGGCTGCGGAGTTGCAGTGCCCGACGACGGCGATGACGCCTGAACCACACTGGCGGTGGAGGTGAAAAAGGGGCTGCCGCTCTGGGTGTTGACCGGGGAGCCGGCCGCGTCGCTCTCCTCGTTCTCCGAGGCGGTGGTGGAGGAGGAAGAGCGCAGGACCCTGCTGGAGGCGCCCGAGGAGGAGCGGGACGCGAACAGGGGACGCGTGTTGAACACCAGCTGGGCCGACGACACCGCCAGCTGGTTCAGGTTGCAGGGTACCGAGGCGGCCAGCCTGAGGTTGGTTCGGATCCGAGGGGAGCATGGCGTGGAGTCGACCAAGGTCCGCTCCGAGCTGCGCAGCTGTGGCGGGGAGGGGTAAGGGGACGAAGAGGGGATACTTCGCGTCTCGATCACCATGGTGACAACTTCAGATTTCCTGAATTGTAATTAATGTAATCTTAAATACCCAGTACCACTTAGAGGGTATTAAAACAGGCATAGGCACCAATACCTACACCCAAAAAAAAAGAAAAGAACTGGCGTCAGTCCGTAGGTGAGAAGGACAGTTTAATAAACCAAATCTGAACTCGTTTCTCCACAAGAAACGCACACACAAAAAAGGGAAATTTTTACAAACAATCTTGAATCTTCAAGGACAATCAACAACCCTCAATAAAAGAACAATCTAAGCTCAACATCACAATATGAGCACGACATAAAGAGCAAAAAAATACACTATGTGGCTCTCCAAAATCCAGGTGAACAATACAGCCTGCAGAGAAATCAGACTCTCAGCAACCTCTCTACACTATGAGAAGTCGTCGAATCACAGATAGTATTTCAAAATGACAAATTACAAAAGAAATGATGTAGTGCTGGCCACTGGTACCACCATCTACGTCAGACTTCGAACACACCTGATGAGTAAGTATCCAGTAAATCAAATCCAACGAAAATCGCACACAATCGTGCTCGAAAGAGGCCGGCAATTGCTATTATTCACGGTACAATGTATCCAAAAAACGAACACAACACATCCATCTCGAAAAACGTATCAAATCGTTGCTCAAATCACGTCGATTCACAGCATCCTTCCATCCATCCATAAAACACTCGCAGTTAATATTATTACGATGACAGATATCACAGCGAATTTTAAAAAAATATTTTTTTTAAATCCCGATTCACACACTATTCTCGAAACAACTGTGTCTTCTTATGACGACCCACCCTTTTCAAGGAGTCTGAACGGTTCACCATGCGGGTTTCCCCTCTAGTCATTGATAAGAACTGCTCATTCTAGGACCGGGGCACAGGAGGTAAATAATATACTAGGGGTGACTGACTGCACGTGCGAGAAAAAGAGCGGGGGTCTCGACTCTTCCAGCTCTTCTTTCACGGGCGGGCTAGCGTGAGAGAGAAGTGAGCCAGTGAGTAGGGGAAGGGGAGTAAGAAGAGTAGAGTAAGGCTGAGGACGGAGTGAGAGAGAGAGGGGGAGATGGAAGGGGGGGAGAGAGAGAGTGAGTGAGCGAGAGAGTTAGCGCTCAAGACGCAAC
>NW_004797683.1:666946-668272 GCF_000002075.1 Aplysia californica
GAGAGAGAGAGAGAGAGAGAGAGAGAGAGAGAGAGAGAGAGAGAGAGCAGCTCAGGACGCATAAGTGCGCACGCGTGTACACATAAGTGAACGCAGGTGACTGAGCCTTGAAATAAAGAGCTCACGAATACATGTATACCTTCTATTTAAAAAAGGTCATGTTTGTTTTAGTAAAGGTTTTACGGCACTTGCAACACAATGAGGTCATAATAATTGCCGAAGATTGGACAAGAGAGTAATGTACACAAAAAAGAGGGGAGGTAATACATTGTAATAAGGACGATAGATGTTTGATAGGGAAAAAGGAGCAAACCACACGTATAGAGCACCCGCCAACCACCCACAATAAGGTCAAGAGGGCAAAAAGAAGAAAGTAACCCTGATAATAATATACCGCTATGGGGGCTCCAGTTTGTGTAAGGAGCGGGTGGGAAAAAAACCCCGCACATACCTAATGCCTACTGACCATGCAAATCGAGGGGGAAATAGTTGGGGTTTGCACAGCATATTTTACTTGGTTCTAGTAAGTGTTTTACAGCACTAGCAACACAATGAGGTCATATAATAGAAACTTTCCGAAGACTATAGATGTTACGAGAGAGTAAGAAATATAAAAAAGGAGGAGGAGAAGTAAGGACGATAGATATTTGATCGGAAAGAAGGAGCAAATCTCACCAGAGCACCCGCCAAACACCCGCATTGAACCAGACGCAGAATCAGATAGCATCGCACCTAGCAACACTGGGCCGGCCCTCGACTTACAATTATATAGTCGCTTTTAAGGACAAGAGGGCTATCCCAAAAATGCTGTTTTGAGAAAATCAAGGGTAAAGTTTTTGCCCCTTGTTCAGTTTCTTTAATTAAAAGACTAGGAGAGTTTTCTCTATAACCAAACAAATATTATACACACCAATGAAACCAAACTTCTCCTATAAGTAGAGCAATTTTCATTTTTGGTGTAGGTAAAGGTTTCTGGAAACCCCCGTAATCTGAGTAAGCCCGAATGTCCTTAAAAAAGCGACCATATTTTATTATTCTGGGGCCAATATGGCTCGAAAAACAAGACAGTGGCGACCAAGCGGAACGCACAGCCCAAAATAATTATACCGGGTGGTCGGTCGAGGGAACGACAGATGATCTGTTATACACACACGCACACGCACGCGCACACATAAAAGCACGCGTGCACACACTCACTCACTCACACACACAAACGCGCACACACGCACGCACACACGCACACACACACACACACACACACACACTCAATCACACACACAAACAGGCATACACATACAAACACCATCACGCTCATACACACTTATA
>NW_004797683.1:669917-671001 GCF_000002075.1 Aplysia californica
AGACAGACAGACAGACAGACAGACAGACAGACAGACAGACAGACAGACAGACAGAGAAAGAGAGGGAGGAGGGAGAGAGAGAGAGAAGACTCAAAAAAGTGATCCTGTCGGTCTCAGCTTAATAATATGGGAGAGCTCACAGTTGACGCAATCCAGGCTGCTGTTCCTTAATTAATTCCAGTGGCGGCAGCGCTTGTATCGGGCCCACGCAGACATCTGACTGATGATTGGTTGGTAGACCTGCTGCTGGGCAATCGGCAGACGGCGAAGGAAGCGCGAAACGTTCTCCACTTCCAGCACATCCAGTTTTGTTCTTCTACTCCCCCTCCCCCCTCCCTTCCCTCCCCCCTCCCAGAAAAAAAAAGAATCAACGCATCTTAAATCATTCAGGAGGTGGTTCGACCCTGCCAGTCAGGTCCGATCTGGGTTTAGAAGGATTACAACATCCCTACAGAAAGATCGAGATACATAATAATGTACTCGATGATACAAATTAGCATCGTTCGGGAATCGAACTCAGGTCTCCTGGGAGTGAAGGCGAGGCGCCTAACCGCTACACCACAGTAATCCGTGTTTACGAACATATGGCTACATTTCGCATCGTAAGGGTAAAACACACACAATACACCAAAACTGAGGAGACGCCAAAACTCACCAGGGAGAAACATTCTCATTCAATCAACACAGACATCATCAGCCCATCCGACAGAGAACTGATCAATTAATATCAAAAGACTATTTTAAAACCCAGTTTCCGCAAGTTTGTGGGAACAGGATAGAGCAATGTCATTATATCATCTCCTGGGGGGGGGGGGGTGTCAATTGATTTAAGATTCAAGGATATAAAAACTTTAAAAAATTGAAATTCATATCAATCTTTCAGCAGGCCACAATTATATTCAACATTTAATTTGATGGCTTCGGAGAGAGGCTCGATTTATTTAAACAAACAAACAAACAAACACACCCCATTTTTTTAAAATCACCCTTTTCTGAGAATTAATTGTTCTATCGCTCACAAACAAAGGGAAATACCCCAAAGCAAACCATTCCTTTCTACATTGTGCTATCGCACACGCACACG
>NW_004797683.1:672194-673220 GCF_000002075.1 Aplysia californica
AAAACAGGGAAGGGAGGGGGGGGGAGAGAGTAGAAATGCTTGGATTCCAAGCACTAATGAAACAGCACAGGTTCAGCGATCCACAAAGACGTTGGTTATAACAAGTTCGCAAAGAAAAAACAAACAAACAAACTTACAGCGCCACTTCATTCCGCACATTTAAACGAATACTATTTCAGTTTAGTATGAGTAAAACGTTTTACGGCACTTGCAACACATATAGAAGAGTATACTGCTCATACCAAACTCAGATCGAATCAAAACAATCCGATGAGGAAATCACACACTTGCGCCTAACTAAACCACTGAAAGACAAACTACCAGGTTAGCGACACAAACGGCCCGAGTTTATACAGAGAGAAGCCAGATCGTTGATAAGTAACTTCTATATCATCTTTCTTCGACACCCCCAGATCGGAGTCGCGTTTTCCACTCCATCCCCTCCCTTATAACTCTATCTCATCCGTTGCACATATTTGAGCTCATGCATTCAGTATTCCTCGTGTTGCCACATGATACGGAAATAACAAAACAAAATTGTCTTTAAAAAAAAAAAAATTTTTTAAAGCCCGTCATTTTGTGGCGAAAAAAAAAAAAGAAGCTATGTCAGAGCCACAAAACATAAGTGTATATTACAAAAACCCTGAGCGGGGGGGGGGGGGGGGGTGTCAAAGTAAGTGGAACAATGTTAGGAACACGACCAAAACTTGATTAATAAAACCGGGAAGACATGTCTAATCTAGACAGCAAAACATCTTGTCAGTTGAGTATGTTACTGTTTTTGGCGCCTTTAAAATGGCAGCTTGCACTGAATGCTTCCCAGGAAGCTGAGACTGTTTCAGAATGCTGTTAGGTCTGCTGGGGGCAATAATGTAGATTGTAAAGCGCATAGAGCTTGCTGTTATGCAGGAATTTACGCTATACAAAATATGCTATTTAATTTATTATTATTACTCAGCAGGTAAAAAATCACGTGCTGCTACCTTGAGAAGTACAAGATTAATATCGTCTCATGACTCCTGCGCA
>NW_004797683.1:674251-677091 GCF_000002075.1 Aplysia californica
ATACACACACACACACACACACACACAAACACACACACACACACACACACACAAACAGACAAACAAACAAACACACAACACACAACAAAGAGACTCACATCCCGTGTCTTTGAGCTGCTGTATGGCGTTGGACATGACCCGCACACAGCCCAGGAAGCCGGCCCCCTGCTTCTTGTGGATCTTCTTGTGGTTCCACACACTGATGGTGATCGAGTCTTTGTGGCCCACGTACCTATGAATAGAAATAAGAGGGGGGACATTTTTACTTTAAGTTTAGTTTTGCGGCACTTGCAACAAAGGTCATATAAGTGCAGACGATTAGAAATGTTAATAGAGAGCGGTTTGGTTTGGTTTTTATAAAGGGCTTACTAAGTGTTTTATGGCACTTCTGTATTAAAAAACGAAGACACCTTACGAAAAACGAGAAAAATAACTTCTATCCAAATGTATGTCGACATGGCAACTGCCGTTTAGAGATGGGAAACACCACGACAGACAGGGGAACGAATTGATAGACAGAAAGTTCAGTTTTAGTTTTAGTAAATGTTTTATGGCACTTACAACGCAATAAGGTAATGTAAGAACCGAAGATTAGGTGTTACACGTGAGTAACAAACACAAAAAAGGAGGGGAGATAAGGATGATAGATGTTTGATAGGAAAGAAGGGTCAAACCACATTAGAGCATCGTCCAACCACTCACAGACAGAAAGTAACAGACGGAGTGACAGGCAGAAGGATTGTAAAGAAGTAGGCCAACCTGAAACGGGAAAATAATGAAAAGACGCACGCAGGCTCCTGTACAAAAAAGGGGGAGACACACAACAAAGAAAGATAATAATAGTAATTAATTATCAAAACGAGCGCATTCCACACAGATGCCACAGTGCAACAGACGATTATGCAATATGCACACACCGAAAAAGAAACCTCCCAACGACTGAAAACGGACTGCCTCACAAGATGGACGGGAGATTTATATACCGAGCGAACTGTGCGCTTGATGAATCCGAGCCTAAATGTAGGTCTACACTTGTTCGAATAGTACACTTGTTCGAATAATTGGGCCTGCGTGATCGGAGGTCCCATCGACCAGTCTATACTGATTTTCAACAAAAATAACGTTTACTTTACTGTAAATGTGTTACGGCACTTATTGCAAAACAATACGGTCAAATTAGTGCGGAAGATTAGAGGCGTTACTAATGACCAAAATAATCTGAAACGAAGAATCGGATTATATCAGAACGAAATATATTTAACAAGAAAAAAACAGCAAACCTCACCAGAGAAACAGCCAACCACACACGAATAAAATCTTAACTAAGTGTTCTGACTACCGTGCCTTCGAACACTTGACATTCTCTCAACCCTCATCACAATATAGCTTTGTCACACATCATTGAATAATAAAAACAAAAGGACGTAGATAGCAACAGATTGAGTCAGCACTTTCTTGAAAACACGACCAATGCGACGCTCGGAGGGAGCAAACAAACAAACAAAAAACATAGACAAGTTAGTTTTAGCTTTAGTACAAGTTTTACGGCGCTCGCAACTGCATTAGGTCATATGAGTGTCAGAAGATTAGAGGTGTAACAAGAGAGTAACAAACATGAAAAAGAAGGAGGGGAGATAAGGACGCCAGATGTTTGATAGGAAAGAAGAAGCAAACCACACCAGAGCACCCGCCAACCACCTACAAACATAGACAAGAAAATGGCTTGATTTGCAGAAATCAGAGAAGGTACGGCACAGCTGACCTCACACAAAAACACACAAAAGTCTAGAAAAACAACATTTTTTTCCATTAAAATCGAAGGTAATCGTACAGATGTCAGTCATACTTAATACATGTTGGTCCAAAAAGAGAGACAGATGAGAAGGGGAAAAAAAAAAAACAAACAAACAAACAAAACAAAAAACATTAACACAAAAAAGCGGGGCAACCACCATATTGAGGAACAAAGAAGAACAGGTCATTGCACTGATGACACCCTCTTGCCCTTCAGCCTTCAGCTCTCCAGAGATTAAAAATCAACAGCGGCGCTTGACAGACACGAGAGACATAACGGCGACAGAGCGGGACATTGTGTGCCAGGTCAAGATGGGAAATAACGCGTCAGCAAGCGAGGTTTCTTTTTATTGTTATTATTTTATTATTTAATGTTAAACATTGTTTGGGTTTGGGGTTTTTTTTTCATGGGGATGGGGGTGTGGGGGTCCGTTTACACACACTCTCTCTCTCTCTCTCTCTCTCTCTATCTCGCTCTCTCTCTTGTTGTTGTTTTTTGTAAGAGTTTAAAGACATTTGCAACATAATTACGTCACATAAGTGCTGAAGATCAGAGGTGTTTTGACACAGCAAAAAAAAAAGAGAGAGAGAGAGAGAGAGAGAGAGAGAGAGAGAGAGAGAGAGAGAGAGATAAGGACTATAGATGTCTGACAGGAAAGAAGCCATTCACCCCAAATTAAAACTTTTAAAATATCTGATATAGTCCATCTATACGGGAATCGAACTCAAGTCTGCTGCATGCTTCGGGAGAAGCGCTACACCACAGATCCCAGTCGGCCTACTTTTCGAGTAAAGACGATTGCGTCAACAAAATAACTCCATATTACAGTGTAAGGAAGAAGCAAGACACAGACAGAAACAGTAGAAGGAAAGAAGAGAGGGACGGGGGCGGCGGGGAAGGACCAACCAGTGGCGCCCCCCACCGACCACCGGCGAGAGCCTTCTTTCACAGCACCTTATTATGATCAAAGAGGGGTGATCAAAATGGTACTGTCTGGCTGGCCGTGGGGAGGGAGGGTGGCAGAGAGAGAGAGAGAGAGAGAGAG
>NW_004797683.1:678949-680212 GCF_000002075.1 Aplysia californica
CCCCCCCCCCAATAATAACTTGAAGACAGACATCTTTCGCATTATGACATTATGACGTTAGGCGACCAAAAAGTGGCCCCATTGACAGTGGAGACCCCGGTGATTCGTAGTAGGTCAAGAAAGATCCGATTGGAGGTCTCACGTTTACTTTTACAAGAGACAAAAGACCAGAACAACTGTCACGTACTAAGTCGTACTACGTACAGCTGATCGTAGCAGACCTCCATGCATGCCAAAGCATAATTGGAGGACAGCATCTCCTGGTACACAGTTAACATTTTATTCATTGTCTCAAAACCCACGGTTGAAGTTGTTTAAAAAAAACCTCAGGGTAAAAAAGTAAGTGTAGATCTATAAGTTAAACGCCCCTATCAAGCACTCTTTACGCAAACAAACCAATCTCAAACTACCCATTGTCGAGCAGAAAAGTGGTTGGGTGAGACAGGGGGACGTCTTACAAAGTGTTTTTTTTTTAATTTTATTTTTTTTTAATTTTTTTTTTTTTGCTTAATTAAAAAAACACATCGCCACAATTATGATCATTTAGTGGTGAGTAAAAGTAAGATAAGCAGATAGACAGAAACAACAGAGGGAAAATAAAGAAGTAAGACCTACCAGTGGCGTACACAAACCACCCGCACAATGATTATGGGTAACGGTCTCAGACAACTTCCACTGTGTGCTATATTATTAGTTTTGGTTTTAGTAGAGGTTTTACGGCGCTCGCAAATGCATACGGTCAAAAGAGCGCCAGAAGATAAGAGGTGTTACAAGAGAGCAACAAACATAAAAAAGAAGAAGGGGAGATAAGGACGATAGATGCTTGATAGGAAAGAAGAATCAAACCACACCAGAGCACCCGCCAACCACCCACGTACTATATTATTTTAACAACCTCCTTACCGCTAACTGAAATTCTGCCCCAGTAAAACCAGCCCAGGTCGTACCGAACCTACTCACGCGCAAACACACGTACATACTTCACCGCTCACCGAGAGAGGGATTAAAGTAGGTTAACCACCGCCACAGGAATTCCATTCACAGTACCGTCTGTTAACAGAGTTTACTAGAGAAGGTGAGGGAGGAGAGGGGTGGGAGAGCGTGATTCCTCTTGACAAAATGTTACGGCTGTTCGCAGTAACCACGTTCATGGGCTACTCACGCGCAAAGTGGTTGTGGTAGCTCTAACGTTACAACGCACCGTACAAACGCTACAAGTAACAATTAACCACAACCCCTGCCTCACCATCATCCCCCCCCCCC
>NW_004797683.1:681664-682772 GCF_000002075.1 Aplysia californica
AGAGACAGACAGACAGACAGACAGACAGACAGACAGACAGACAGACAGACAGACAGACAGACAGACAGACAGACAGACAGACAGAGAGTACAGTACTCACAGGTCATAGTGCTGGTTCCACTTTGGGTCCAGCGTGTTCTTGCAGACATCTGTCGAGTGGCACTGACCAGAGCCATCTACTGTGATCTTGGCGAACGGATCGGGCAGCCCTGTGGAATGAAATGGTATTTAAGTTTCTTTATTTCTACTAAGCGTTTTACGGAATTTGCAACACAATTAGGTCAAATAAGTGCCGAAGATTTGACCTCTGTTACGAGACAGTAGCAAGCACAAAAAAGGAGAAATAAGTTTTTTTTAGTAAGGTTTTCGTTTTTGTAGTTTTATGGCGCTCGCAACTGCATAAGGTCATATGAGCGCCAGAAGATTAGAGTTGTTACAAGAGAGTAACAAACATAAAAAGAAGAAGGGGAGATAAGGAGGATAGATGTCTCATAGGAAAGAAGAAGCAAACCACACCACAGCACCCACCATCGTAAGAATTTTACAGCACTTGCAACACACTTACGTCATATAAGTGACGAATATTAGAGCTCTGTTACGAGAGAATAAAAAAGACTAAAAGAAGGAGGGGAGATATGGGCGTTTGATGTTTGATGGGAAAGAAAGAGCAAACCACACCAGAGCTCCCACCAACCACCGACGGGTGAGCGTTTAATGCCCTTGTTAAAACAATAACTTTTTTTTAAAACTGCGGGACCCCCGAGTTCAACGTCCATCTCCGAAAGGATGGAGATAAATACGAAATTCGTGTAAATAGTCTTTTCCAAGAACACAATGTTTTTGGTTTTAGTAAGGTCTTACGGTGCTCACAACTGCATAAGGTCATATTACGAGTTATGAGCGCCAAGGGGTGGATGTCAACAGAGGAGAAGTCCAAACGGGGAGTCAGGCTTACTCTGCTCACCTCTCTGGCCTCAACAGCAAAAAAAAGTCTGCTACGACTATCAAGGCACCCGTGAAACAGCAGGTCACAGGAGTGCGACAAACATACAAAAGAAGTAGAGGAAAATGACGATAGTAAGGACTACAACAAAAAAAAAGAGCGGGG
>NW_004797683.1:683892-684979 GCF_000002075.1 Aplysia californica
TCCGTTCACTAACAAATAGGAAACATAACACATAGAAGACACAACGGACGTTCCCAGTCTGAATGGTTGTTGGACACCACAGGTAGGTCTTATCTTCTGTACTTTTCCTCGGTTGATTTTGTCTGTCTTGATTGTTTTTTGTAAGTTTTACGCCACTTGAAACACACTTAGTTCACAAAAGTGCCGAAGACCGGAATAGAGGTTGCAAGAGCGTGACAAACACAAAAAAGAAAGATGAAAGACAAGTACGATAGCTGTTTGATAGGAGAGCAAGAACAAACCACACCACAGCACCTGCCAACCACCCACTTGTGTGGGGTTAAGTCGCGTCAAAATGGAAATCATTTGGAAAACATCACTGTGAACATTGCAGGAAGGATAGAACCCTAACCCCTCACATCCACTAACGCATAGGACACCGGACAAGCAAGAAGACACAAAGGACTTTCCCAGTGAGGGTGGTTGGAGGGCGCCACATGTAGGTCCTGCCTTTTTTTTTTTTTTTTTTTTTTTTACTTTCCCTCTGTTGTTTTTGTCTGTCTCGTTTGTTTTAGGAACTGTTTTACGCCACTTGAACACACAATTAGGTCACATAAGTAAGTGCCGCAGATGAGAATAGAGGTGTTACAAGAGCATAACAAACATAAAAGGGAGGAGAGATAAGATATACAGATAATTGATGGGAAAGTAGAAGCAAACCTTACCAGAACAGTCACCAACCACCCACATGGGTAGAGGGTAGTCGCGCCAAAATGGAAAACCTTAGGAAAACTTTTGTTGTTTTAGTAGAGGTCTTACGGCGCTCGCAACTGCATAAGGTCATATGAGCGCCAGAAGATTAGAGGTGTTACAAGAGAGTAACAAACATTTTTAAAAAAGAAGAAAGGTGGATAAGGACGATAGATACTTGATAGGAAAGAAGAAGCAAACCACACCAGAGCACCCGCCAACCACCCACTTAGGAAAACTGATCATTCTCAACATACAAGGGGTAAATAGTAAACAGGACACATAGATGAATCAAAACTACTTTCCCAGCCCGGGTGGTTGGAGGGTGCCACAGGTATGTCCTGCATTTTTACTCCCC
>NW_004797683.1:687447-689472 GCF_000002075.1 Aplysia californica
TAACAATAAAAATAATTTTTTTTAAAATAATATCTTTATTGTTAGTATTATCATTATTATTTTTATCATAATTAAACATTACTATGGTCATAAATACTCACGGAAGAAGTCCTTCTTGGCAATATTCTTCGCGCATAGCACTGTGAAAGAAACGAGAAGAAATTCTTATAAGAACGGCTGGACATGCATGTATCAATCAGAAATATTGCTTGAAGATGAAAAAATCCGCTATTAAGTAAAATAAAATAAAAATGAAATGAAATGAAATAAAATAAAATAAAATAAAATATTTATTCAAATCAAATTACACTAAATTCAAATCCAAATCAAATCATATCAAATTCAGATGGAATCAAATCAAATTTCAATCTAATCAAACCAAACAAGAACAAAACATGATGAGCACAACACACGACGTGGGAAATCACTCAGCGGGCCATACAACAACAGGAACAAAACAAAACCTCCCAAAAAGAAGGAGAAAAAAAAATCCCTTTAAAAAACTAAGACAAGCTATAAAGAAGATCGTTTTTTTTTTTGTTGTTTCGTCTGGCGAGAATCGAGTATGTGCATTATCTGCATCACGCGCACTTTTGGGAGTGAGACACTTTTCCCTTCTTTCTTTCTTTTACTTTTCCCTTTCTTTTCTTTCCTCTTTTTTGAGGGGGGGGGGGGGAGATATCTCCTGCTGTTGCATGCATGCATGTTTACGCCCGTCTTTACGAGCATGCCAAACAGACGTGAGATCTCCATTCGGAAATCTCATTCTGGGGAAACACGAGCGATTGTAGAACGGGAGTAGGCCTATAAAACGTTAAGAATAGAAAATGATGTAGGGTGTTCAGATTCGTTATGAGGGTCTGGTAGAAGGTAAACCGAATGCATCAAAGACCAGAAAGAGCAGACACTTTGAAAAGTCATCAGCATGTTGGAGTGAAGAGTGAAACAGTGTGCATACAAAACGTACACACAAAAAGCAACCGCAAAATTTTAGTTTTAGAAAGAGTTTTGCGGCACTTGCAACACAATTAGATCGTATACGTGCAACAGAATAGAGGAACTACAAGACAGTAACATATACAGATGTACAGAAAAGTGGGAAGACATAGAAAAACATCAAAATGCTAGCCAAGAATTTGGAAAAAGGTGTAAAGTGTTTGTAAGAGGTCTATACCCTGATCCAGGGTGAGAAAGGCAAGGATGATGATGATGATGAACATGCAAAGAAAAGAAGTAGGCGAGATAAGGACGATGGATATTCGATAGGAAAGAAAGAGCAAACTACACGAGAGCAGCTGCCAACCACCCACCACCAACCGAACAAAAGAGCACACGTAACAGACAGTGGTGGTAGACACTGTCCAGAAATGTGGCTGTTAAGGGCGCGTGATCAAGACAACAGATATACATAAGTTAGCCAGAAACTCGATTCCCAATCTTGAGTATGGAAAAATACAACGAAATAACACTAAGACTTATTTAGTGCAGGTGGAAAATGAAACAGAATATAAAGAAATAAAGCAGAGAGTTTCTAGTTTTAGTAACAGTTTTACGGCACTTGAAACACAAAAAGGTCCTATAAGTGCCAAAGACTAAAGGTATTACAAGAAAGTAATAATCAAAAAAAGGGGGAAGGAGAGATATGGATATTTGATAGGAAAGAAGGAGCAAACCACACTAGAGCACCCACAAACCACCCACAAAAAGGAGAGAAGATGGACCTATCCAAAAAAAACGCCGCAAACCACAACCCACAACCAAACTAAGATTGGAGGGCAAACAATTAATTCTTCATTTGATACCCACGACAGCATATTCAGTGCATTTCTAATAAATTTGTAGCGTAAAATTCTTTTTTCCGTTTTAAAAAAGGGCCAAAAAACTAACCAACAATGTACTTACACGCACGGTCTCTATAACGATAAGAAGGAACGGAAGCTGAGACAGAGAAAGCAAGACTGACAGGCAGGCAGACAGACAGACAGACAGACAGACAGACAGACAGACAGACAGACAGACAGACAG
>NW_004797683.1:691100-692769 GCF_000002075.1 Aplysia californica
AGAGAGAGAGAGAGAGAGAGAGAGAATGGGGGCGAACGTGCTTCCGATGTGTGCCACCAACACTCAAAGCCTACTCCCTCTCCCCTCCTCCATCTCCTGCTCCTCTCCTCCCCTCGTTTGCTTTCTGTCCCATTGTTTTCCGCTTGAAGCCCAGTGCGAAGACGAGCCCTAAAAAACTGTTCTAAAGAATCGCTCACGAAGACACGGACATACAAAACTGGTGAGAGTCCTCGTGCTCAATCAATTTCTGATCCTTCAAGAGCAATGCTGATTTCTATCTACTTCGCACTCACATATATATATCTTTCTCTCTCCCTCTACTCAAAACCATACACCACAGCTGCAGCGATTCAAACAATTACCTAAAAGTAAAAGTCATCCAGCAAACCGCACAATGCGGGAAAAGCCATTCAATATCATTTGGACTGCGGAGGCGGACAGACAGAGTGCTCTTTGAGCTGAGACAAAACATACTCCATGACGATAAGAACACAATGTACAGATCTGGAAGCGTGTGTTTTAGTAAGAGTAAATGTTACGGCACTTGCAACACAATAAGGCCATATAAGAGCCGAAGATTAGAGGTGTTACAAGGAGAGAAACAAACACACAAAAAGTAGGAGAGATCAGGACGATAGATTTTAGGTAAGAAATAAGAGAGAAGCACATCGACACAACAATGGTCATTTAGTGCTGGTAAAAAGCAAGGCAGACAGACAAAAACTGCAGAGGAAAGTGAAGAAGAAGTAGGACCTTCCAGCGGCACCTTCCAACCATCCACAAGGCCCTGCACTCTCAGTTTTAGTAAGATTTTTACGGCACTTGGAACACAATACGGTCATATAAGTGCCGAAGAAAAAAAGGTGTTACAAGGGAGTAACCTACACAAAAAATGAGGGAAATTGACGGTAGATGTTTGCTGGGAAAGAAGGAGCAAACCACACCAGAGCACCCGCCAACCACAAAGCCCTCTACTCTCTCGACAGCAAGAAGAATTGATACTTCACATACGTCGGGTTATACGACGTGGTGTGCCCCGTTTGGGTCCGCCCCTAGACGGTCAGAGAGATCACCGTAGTAAGAACGTATAGGCCGGCCCTCTTGCGATATAGACAAGGCATGTTTCGAGAGCAATACTTGAACGCCTCAAAAGCACTTATCACGCGGGCCCACCATTAAGAACAGCAGAAGTTTCAATGGTTACAACAACACCACAGACAGGCAGAACCAGTAGGAATGAAAGGAAAATTACAAAAAAATAATTAATGGTATGTAGACAGCCTGCACGATACAGAGAGTTACCTTTAAAAAAATAGTTTTGGTAAGAGTTGTACGGCACTTGAAACACAATTAAGTCACATATAAGCCGAAGATTAGACCTGTTACAAGAGAGAAATAACACACACAAAAAAAAGAACGAGCAGAAACGAGAGCGGTAGATAGGAAAGACGGAGCAAGCCACACCACGTAAAACAATACAACAACTACATGTACACGAGGAATAGGAAAATTAGGTTGTATGTCTGAATAGACACAAGCACATCGACACCATAATAATCAAATAACTGTATGGCAGGAAAAGAGAGCAGAGTGGGTGAATGGGGGCGAAATAGTAACAAGAAGAGTAGAAGAAAGGAAGCAAGACTCCCTCTCTCTCTCTCTCTCTCTC
>NW_004797683.1:692991-696879 GCF_000002075.1 Aplysia californica
TCTCTCTCTCTCTCTCTCTCTCTCTCTCTCTCTCTCTCTCTCTCTCTCTCTTTGATGAGGAAGGTGAGTCACACAAGGTTACAGGAACCTCAAGGACAGCAGCAGCAGTAGCTTAGTAAGTAGCATCAATCGCTGCCGGGCACTCCTGTCCTCTACAGCTCATTTATTTGCCCCGATAATCGCTAGCGAGCGCACCCCCCAAACACCAGGACACATCAAATATGGATGAGGCAGCCACGGCTAATGGAATAACCGGAGAGCAGGGATACGTATGGCCATCATAATATTATTTACAATAGCACACACTCTGCATGATTAATTCATTCACCACAAACTGTGAATGGGAAACTAACCGGTGGTGGTGGTGCTTAAGGTTTGGGGTCGGACAAACGTGGAACCGGACAAAGCTTGTTGTAGTGCTGTAGTTGTAGATTCTACTGTTGTGTGTTGCAGTCAAAGAGAGTTGTCCTATTTCACATTCATAAATTAGTAAAGATAGAAAGAATACAGATCTTATTTGATTGATTGACGAAGGAAAAAAAAGCACACGATCGAGAAATTACCGGTCATTTAGTGCTGGGGACAAAAGCAAGACAGACGGAAAGAAATAAATAAAACAGGGAAAGAAAAGTAGTAGGACCTGCCAGTGGCGCCCTCCAGCCAGATACAAAAGGCGGGGGGGGGGGGTGGACAGAGACAGAGAGACCGAGAGACAGAGTGACAGAGAGAGAAAGAGAGAGAGGAGAGAGAGAGAGAGAGAGAGAGAAAGGGAGAGGGAGGGAGAGAGAGGGGGGGGAGAGAAAAAGAGAGACGGAGGGAAAGAAAGTAGACCACACTACAGCACTCACCAGCCACCACCAGGCCAATCTCACCACCACAACCCATCATCACAAAACGTAAATCACACTGTCAATACGGAGGACAAGGAAACAACAGGCAAGGATGCAATGTCCATTATATTATTATGAATGGATGATACTGCAAGATCGAAACACATATTACTGTCTTTGGGCCTTCTGGGCTTGGTTGTTGTTTGTTGTTGTTGTTGTTGTTGTTGTTGTTGTTGTTGTTGTTGTTGTTGTTAATGTGCCTTGCTTTGAGAAAAAAAACCATCCAAAACACACTCCCATCAATCTTCTTTTTTTTTTTACAATTGGCAAGATTTTTTAAAATCTTCAAATTATTCAAATTGCAAGACGATGTAATACATGTATTTCAGCACAGTACTTGCAGTTTACAGAAGGTCAACGTAATCAATCAACAACCGCACTTCGACAGGAAGAAAAAGGGACAACAGGCACACTGAAGAAAAGTAAAAGAAGCAGACCAAACTACGGCGTCTACTAACCATCCACATGTCAATGCTTAATCTAAATCACAGATGTCAAGGGGCTCTCGTGGCCTAGAGGTTAAGGTGTTGGCCTCTCATTCAAAGGTCCTGGGTTCGAATCCGGGTAGCGACCGAAAAATTTTCTTCTCTAAAATTGTCTCCTTTCACCTCCTTTCTTGCTCTCTAGCAATGTTCTGTTGTCTGCTTTCAATTCCACTTTCTGCCCCCACCCCCTCACCTCCTTTGCCCCCTCCTCTGGGCTCCTGACTCTTTCTGCAGCCTTTCTACTGCTACTCCTTGGCTCCTCCTTACTGCTGTCTTTCTGCCACACCCCTGATCTTCTGGTAGGAAAGATCTACACCTAGCCTTCTCGGACAAGGGTAAAAAATCTCGGAGGGCCCGTGTGCAAGTTGCGCACGCTAAAGATCCCTTGGTGGTCTAAAATCGATAAGAGTAGGCTTCGGCCGCCACCCAGGCAAAATTCAAAATTTCCTACCAACTGAAACTATTAGGTGTGTTCCGCGCGCTCATATGACCTATGCAGTTGCGAGCGCCGTAAAACACTTTACAAAAACAAAACAAAAAAACAGATGTCAAACTCACGGCCCGATGGCGCAACCGGCCCGACGAACATAATTTAAGACCGGCCTGTGAGAGAATTGTCGGAAGTCCATCCTGAGTATCTCAATAACAAACCCCCAAAAATACTGAAATGGTAAAGGTTTAACACTCCTATCAAAACTATTAGGTTATTTAAGAGGCCGACCTCCCAGTTTTACGTCCATCTCTGAAAGGACCGAGCCAAACGGGAATTTCGTGTAAAGTGTTTTTCCCAAGGACAACGTTGGAACAAGCTGGCGCTCGAACCCCCGAACCTGCAATCTTATGATTACGGGTCCAGTAGCCTAACTACTACGCCACCAACGCCACCTTCTCCATAACAGAGAAAGGTACATGCACTTCAAACATAAGCGAACGTGTTGCCAAAAAAGGTCACAAACACCAATCAAAGACAACCTGGCATAAGAACGAACAATGTATTGGTATACCTTCGGTTTGTTATCACGGTTACATCTCGCTACCATTGTTACAAAGTTTTATCTGACATTCTTGGACGTTTTGAGTTTCTACGACCATGAGTAGAATTCTATCTGCTCTATTAAAACTAAAATCGTAAGATTATTCGGAGTCTTTATCCAAGATATTCCAATAATTGCACTCGAAAAAGCCTGATATGATGTGAAACTTAAATCTTTGACGTCAAATTTCTCAAAACTAAGTACTGAGCAGATAGGACTTTGTAATTCTGAGGTAGCGATTTGTCTGTTTTCGCAAGATATTTTTGTTTTAAAAGGTTTAGTTTCCCACTGTTCCATGAATGTTCACCCAGTCCGGCCTCCAACCCTGAGTGTACTTTTGACTTTTAACCCCAGAGCGATTGAATTTGACACCCGTGATCAAAATTATAATAATATACTATACCACAGATCGTCGCAGAATCCCGGAAAGCCATCATTTTTCCTTCATAACCCTTTCAACCAACAAAATATTTTCCAACATCAGCTGTCACTTTTTGTGTGTGGGGATTGCCCAATTATCCGTGGCTGCTGCATATTTCATAAGGGCTATTCTTAGACACAGACCAGACGGTCACGGAAAGACAGAAACAAACAAAACGTAAGCCAGCCAGCCGTTAGCTCCTAAAGCAAGCGGGCTTTAGACCAGGGAGACATCCCAAAAACAAGGGGAGAATGTGTATGTGTGAGTGTGTGTGAAGAGTGTGCCTGTGTGTGGGTGGAGGGGGGGGATAGGAGAGGAAGAGAAGGTAAACAGCCAAGAATTAAGTGCGCGTGTCGTTTAAGCCACCTTCTGTTTTGGACCCATCCTGTGGCAGTCACTTTTGGCTTTAGGTGGCTTTCCGTGGACAAAAAGAGTCCGTACAAAGGAGAAAGACTCAGGGAAATAATGTCCCTGAGCTGTTGCCTAATCTGCATAATTATGTTATTTTCTTCCAAGCTAATAACAGCAAACACCCCCCCCCCCCCTCCCTCCTCCTTTTCCCTTGCGCCTCAACCCATTTCCGAAACGCTGTACTGTATCTCAAAATTGTTCACAGAAATGTACATTTAATTTCACAATGGTTAGGTATCGATAGCAAAAGAGAGGAATGAATTACAGTGAATGTCAAACTATACATGAAAAGTCGTCTCGAATATCACAATCACAAACTGAGCCATTAGATAACACCGTTGTGATAGGACTAAATCAGAAGTGGTGATTGTTAGTTTTTGTTGGGGTTTTACGGCGCTCGCAACTGCATTAGGTCATATAAGCGCCAGAAGATTAGAGGAGTTACAAGAGAGTAACAAACATAAAAAAGAAGGAGGAGGGGAGATAGGTAAGGACGATAGATGTTTGATGTGAAAGAAGAAGCAAACCACACCAGAGCACCCGCCAACCACCAACAGCGGTGGTTTGAACTGCCATTATTGTGTTGATGTGCTTTTCTTTATTCAAACCCAAGCAAACTGACACATACAGACACACACACACACACA
>NW_004797683.1:699142-701595 GCF_000002075.1 Aplysia californica
AGAGAGAGAGAGAGAGAGAGAGAGAGACAGGGACAGAGAGACAGAGAGACAGAGAGACAGAGAATTTGAGTAAAGAAAAACACGTCGACACAATACACATTAACACGATAACGGTCCTTAAGTTTAAGGCAGGGAAAGAGCAAGGCAGACTGGAACAACAGAGATAGAGAACAAAAGTAGAAAGACGTACGTCCTCCCGTGAAGTGGCGCCCTCCAACCACCAGTAAGACATTGAATACGGCACTGTTTGGGTTGGGGGGGTTTTAAATACAAAGTGATGGGTTTTTTTGGTAGAGGTTTTACGGCGCTCGCAACTGCATAAGGTCATACGAGCGCCAAGGGGTGGAAGTCAACAGAGAAGTATCCATACAGGGAAATAGGCTTGCTCTGCTCACCTCTACAGCTTCAACAGCACGAAGTCTGCTTCGACTATCAAAGCACCCCGGAAATAGCGGGTCACAAAAGTGTGACGAACATACAAAAGAAGAAGAAGAAAAAATGACGATAGTAAGGATTGGAAAAGAAAAAGCAGCAGTTCCCTGTTGCAGTTCAGGCACAGTTATGAGCATGACATTGTTTAGTAAGCTCATTTACAATTCTACTGTGCATTAGAACAAGTTTTTCGTTTTAGTAGAGGTTTTACGGCGCTCGCAACTGCAAACGGTCATATGAGCGCCAGAAGATTAGAGGTGTTACAAGAGAGTAACAAACATAAAAAAGAAGAAGGAGAGATAAGGACGATAGACATTTGATAGGAAATGAGAAGTAAACCACACCAGAGCACCCGCCAACCACCCACAAGAACAAGTTGATGTCCCCCATTTGGGAATGGCACTAAGACACTTCAGTCAGTAGCTACTGCCCCGGGGAGGGGGGACAAAATGATTGAAAGAGGAAGTAAGGCTGACCACTGACTCTCCAACCACCACCTTCGTTTAGTAAGAGTTTCACGGCATTTACAACACGCTTCGTTATATAAATGTCGAAAATTATATTTGCTACCAAAAAAAAATATTATTTTTAAATTAAAGAAATAAGGAGGACTGATAGTTTGATAGGAAGGAAGGAGCAAACCACATTAGAATACCCACCGAGAACCCGCCAACCGCCCATTTACCTTCGTTTGTCAGAATAAACAGAAGTGCATCGAAACGTTAACGGTAATTTAGTGAAGAAGCAAAAAAAGTTAGTCTTAGTAGAGGTTTTACGGCGTTCGCAACTGCATAAAGTCATATGAGCGCCAAAAGATTAGAGGTGTTACAAGAGAGTAACAAACATAAAAAAGAAAAAGGAGATAAGGACGATAGATGTTTGATAGGAAAGAAGAAGTAAACCACACCAGAGCACCCGCCAACCACCCACAGAAAGAAACCGAACTAAAACATGCTACATGTATAATAATATATGCACTTACAAATGTGAATGTTTTAAGCCCCCACAGACACAATTTTGACCATTCAGGAGGCGGGCTGCTTCGACCCGGCTTGAGTAGAGAGACAACCAAGTCCCCGCAGACAGACGTCAAAGAGCTTAGTCGTTACATCACAGACGCCCTCCAACCACCCATCACATTCATTGTGTATATAATATACAGTCTTTCAGCCCCTACCGAGAGAGGTTTGTCCCTATCCTATACTTATACTGTACGCAGCCTAGTCTGAGCCTAGCCAGACCACAGACGCACTGTCGCAGCACAATATTATTACCCCCGGGCCGTCTTCGACCACTAATACCCGGGCCCGTTTTCAATCACTAATACCCACGACCTACCTGGATCAAAACATCAAACAAGAAAGAAGCAGTGAGGGAGGGAGGAGGCGGCAACTGGGTAGATCATACACCGCACGGATTTGGGATTGTTCCGACGGGAGGAGGGGGGGTGTGAGGAGGGGCGCACAGATGTGGGCAAATGACAGACGGTGCAAAGAAACAAAGAGAACATTTCATTTTCATTTTCAATTTGTTCCCCCACATTGTATAATACTTTGTGCCATCATCAACACGATTTAGAACATAATTTGGGAAGTGGGCTGTTTCGACCAGGTCCTCCATGGCTATCAAGACAGAGTGGGATAAAAGACAGATGGAGGTATTAGATTGGTTATTGGTTCGTTTGTTTTTTTACCCAACCAGCTCCCTCCCCCGTCCCCCTTTCCGGAATTGAACTCGAGTCTTCGGTGTCTGTATGAAACGACAAAGAGCCTGAGCATTACACCACATACCACAATGATAACGATCCATGCCACTCACAAGGACGCTCGTTAAAAGGACGACGTGTTCTATGCTGACAGTCATGAAGCCACAGTATAACAGCCTGATGAATCGGGCAAACAATGACCACGGTATCAGACAGAGCTCTCTGATTTTCACATAAGAGACCTCCCTCTCTCTCTCTCTCTCTCTCTCTCTCTCTCTCTCTCTCTCTCTCTCTCTCTCTCTCTCTCTCTCTCTCT
>NW_004797683.1:701839-702964 GCF_000002075.1 Aplysia californica
CTCTGTCTCTGTCTCTCTCTCTCTCTCTCTCTCTCTCTCTCTCTCTCTCTCTCTCTCTCTCTCTCTCACGAACACCCAACGGGTTGAGAGATGACAAGATACTCCTGGAAAAACGAAAAAAGCCAACAAACAAAATTGTCCAACTCTACATACCACACACGACTTAATACCCCTAGTCAATAAACGTCAGACCACTGAAGCCAACAGAAAAACAACAACTATGCATTATTAACCCTATCTGTACGTCGTGTTTTACTATCGTATCCATACGACGTGGGGAACTCTGTGCCCCCACTTTCCAAAGAGGAACTTACGAGTTAATCCGATCTGTACCCTTTGCATAGCAATCTGTCAAAAATGATTTTTTGAGAAATACTGAAAGTTTCCAAGAGATCTCTTCGTACTAGAAGTATTCTAACATGTGAAGAATACAACCCCGGGGGTACAAAATGACCTCAGGGCGTACGGATAAAGTTAAGCACCGCCACCCGTCCCCTTTCGGAATCTGTGGGGTAAAACCCCATTGAGCCTAGCAATGCGACACCATTCCGCGTGGCGGGGGCGGGGCACGGCCTTTCAACACTGGGCAGTGCAGGAACGACATGGGACTAAAAATCTCGGCCCGACCGACCAACCGACCGACACCGAGGGCGACACTAAAAGGGCAAGGTCGTTTCCCCAAAAATGTTCGAGGCGACTTCTTTTTCCCTTTGTTCCCCCCTCCGTTCGTGTTGAATCTGCTGGCCTGCAGGAGGCCGGTTGGTTAGCTAGCGGTGCTTGTATCTAGATCTAGCTAGCGGATCAGCCAACGTTAGAAGCTATGTGAAGTGTCGTGGAGGGATATTATGTATGTGACACGACGCGGTGGAATCAGGCACTCGTCAATTTTTGGGTATATGAAGTCATCGGTATCACCTTACAGTGTGTTCGTTTGCCTTTCGCTAAAGGAACAAATACATATCGATCCTGAACAGAAGTCGAGATAGTATTTGCGATTGAAGTAGGTAGGGGTCGACAGGTGTCAAAGGTAAAAATGAGTGAGAAAATGGCCGTGGAGGTCTGGTGACTTCCAAAGTTGTAGTGCCATTGGAAATTGGAAATTAATTAATTTATATATTTCGGGGG
>NW_004797683.1:705769-707501 GCF_000002075.1 Aplysia californica
GGGGCTCTGCTTGCTACCCGAGACGCCAGTGAATCAATACACACGTTAACTGTTAAGTCAGGAGCGTGTCCGAACGTATGGCAGCATGAACGTTGTTTTAGAAAAGAGTTTTAAGGCACTGGCAACACACTTAGATCATACAAGTGCCGAAGATTTGAGATGTTACGAGAGAGTAAACAAAAAAAAGGAAAAAAGAAGGAGCAGAGATGTTTGATATGAAAGAAGGAGCAAAGCACACCAGAACAACGGCAAATTACTGGACCACTTGCACGTCAGAAACCAGTGATGCTCCAACTAAAACACAGTCGGAACTGTGTCTGCCAGGTACCACGGATTGTCCAGGAGAAAAGAGGCCGTTTTAGACAGGTGACCGTCTTCTTGAGTGTGAATCATTTTCTTTAAAACGCAAAAGAAAGGAAGGGACGGGAAGTGTTCGTTTGTACAGCAGGTGATTGTCTTATACAGGTGTGCCGTTGAATCAGGTTCGATTGTCTCTCTCACCCTTCTTACAGTCAGAACGACGTGTTTTAGACAGGTCCATTAGCCGTTATAACAGGCTCCACTGAATCTCTCACCCTTCTTACATACAGAAGAACGACGATGTGCTCGATCCTTTACTCAAACAAACAAATCTCACCCTTCTTATTCATATATACAGAGCCGCGTGTCGTATACAGGTGGGCCGTCAGAGCAGATTCGACAGTATCCCTCACCTTTTATTACATTCAGAACGACGAGTTTTAGACAGGTTAGCCGTCAGAGCAAGTTCGACTCCCTCGTCTTACAGAAAGACGATGTGCTTCTCTTTAATCAAAATATACACATTCTACTCTTCTTATATACAGAGATGCGCTTCTCTTTACTCAAACAAATAAATCTTACTCTACTCTTCTTCAGAGCGACGTGTCTTATAGAGGTGAGCCGTTAAGGAGGTCTTCAACTGTACGTACACTGATAAATTCCTCGGCGCGAATGTAGCCATGCTGGACGTGGTGGTGGGGGTCCCCGGGTCCGCCCCGTGACGCTGCTGGTGGTACAGTTTCCAGACAGACTGTCTCCGGCCGGCGCGATTTATGGCGGATCTAAAACTGCTCAATGATAGTCGAGCCGTCGGGCGGGGGCTCGTCGGTAACGGCAGCGGATTATGCGGCAGACGGTGGAGCCTTTCAAAGTGTAGTTAGTAAGAAGGGTGGGTAGATACAGTCGAAACTGTTTTACACAGCCTCCCATTGTTAAAGAAAAAGTGGCCCTCTTAGACAGGCCCCCATCTTACAAGGAGTCATTATTACAGCAGGTTGGACTGAAACTGTTGAACCAGATCAAAGGGCCTCCCGAAAAAAAAATGGTATGAGTTAAACGCCCCTATCAACACTATTCGGTTATTTAAGGGGCGGGACCTCCTAGTTAAAGGTCCGTCTCCGATAGGACCGAGCCAAGTGGGAAATTCGTGTAAAGTGCCTTTCCCAAGGACACAACGTCGGACCGAGCTGAGACTCGAACCCCCGAACCCGCAATCTCACGATTACGAGTCCGGTAGCCTAACCACTAGGCTACCGACGCCACCGGCCACCCGAATAAGAGACGCAGATTTGTATATATATTATAAGAAGGGTGAGATTTGTTTGTTTGAGTAATCAGAAGGACATCGACACGACAATGGTCATTTAGCGCTAGGAAAAAGTAAGAAAGAAACAATAGAGGGAAGTAAAAAAATTAGGACCTACCAGTGGCG
>NW_004797683.1:707677-708756 GCF_000002075.1 Aplysia californica
CCCCCCAATCACCCGCACGGCCACCACCTGTATAAGACACGCCACGCCGTTCGAAAGAAAGAGCGGACAGGCGCTTTGCCGTCGCATGCAGCAGGAGACCATTGTTCAATTCCAGAGTAGTGAGAATTTGTATCGAATACCTCGGTCTTTCTGCTGCAATATTGTGATAATAACAATAGATAGCTTTTGTGTAGCGCAAATCCTAGCTCAAAAGCAAGCTCTTTGCGTTTCACAATCTATAATATTACCCCAGCAGATTCATGAGAGCATTCTAAAACAACCTCAACTTCCTTTGAAGTATACAGAGCAAGCGGTCATTAATAGGCGCTAAACACTAACATACTGACAAGATCTTTCGCAGTCTAGGCCGGGTACAGAGACGAGCTGATATCAGCACGTCTCGCCGGGTACCTGGGCGAAGTGAGAAAAATTCGTGTAGAGTGCCTTTCCCAAAGACACAACGTCGGGCCCGCGGCTCGAACTGCCAAACGGGCAACATCACAATTAACTACCAGTCCAGTAGCCTAACCACAAGGCCACTGACGCCACAGATTGACCATAACAGGCTGGGACGAAATTCCCCTCCTTAACGATTTAAAGTGTGTCCATGGGGGAGTAAAAACACCTACACTTTTTTAAAATTTAATTTCCGATATCTTACTCGGAGAGAGACGTATGATTGCCTTCTGAAAGCTCGATTGACTACTTGCGTGAAGACTGCTTGCATGGAGCTGTCTCGTCTGGCTCATTCTGTCATTTTTAGTTTTAGTAAGTGTTTTACGGCACTTGCAACACAACAAGGTGAGGAATAGAAGGTGAGGAATAGAGGTGTAACAAACACACAAAAAAGTTTCCTTCTAAAAGCTCAATTGACTACTTGCGTGAAGCTGTCTCGTCTGGCTACTTTCTGTCATATTTGCCTGCTCTGTCACATTGAGACCTGAGAGTAGTACGAGCAGGCACGCATGCATACCAGGCAGGACGTGTGTGCAGACAGACAGACAGACAGACAGACAGACAGAATGACAGACAGACAGACAGACAGACAGACAGACAGACAGACAGACAGACAGACAGAC
>NW_004797683.1:709790-711147 GCF_000002075.1 Aplysia californica
CTCTCTCTCTCTCTCTCTCTCTCTCTCGATCGCACGCGCGCTTTCTCTCTGCGTGTAGAGGGGAATCTGTTTATAAAAATCATTCCAACCACCCGCAATTGACACATTCACAAATAAACCAAACAGAAAGGGACCGAATGGAAGGTACTTTCCTCGGGTCTACAAAAGCTTACAGCAGCTGAGTGTAGTACCTCCTATTTTGACTACTTAACCAAGCGACCAACGTAAAAACGTTGACAAAGATGCAAAGGAAGTGGAGATTGGGGGGAGGGGTTATCTTTTAGCACGATTCTTACGGCACATGCAACATAAATGGGTCCGATAACTTCCTGTAAGTGACCCGAAGATTTAAAGTTCTACTAGAAAGTCACAAACGAAGAAAAAGAGGAGAGATAAAGACTGGACGATAGATTTTGTTTGACAAGAAAGAAAGAGTAAACCATAGCAAAACTCCCGCCAACCAAACACATGGGGTGGAGGTGAGATGAACAGACGATGGCAAAGCAGAGACAGGGGCAGATGTTGAGGAAATTGAAATAAAAGTATGTCAAGTAGGGACTACCCTGTGCCACAAATGACACACTAGTCAAAGTATGCAATGACCCTATACAATGTCATGTTGTTGCCGTTGGTTTTGTGCGGTTTGTTCGTTTTAAGAATGTAGGCTCTGCTTCAGCTTCGTTTTGCTTTTTTCCCCGAAGGGAAGGGGGAGGGGAGGGTGTCCTCAAACAGGAACACAAGGTGGTTGGAGATCGCCGCCGGCAAGTCCTACTTCTTGTCTTCCCTTCTATTTCTGTTGCTTCTGTCTCACTTTTCCCCTGAACTTAATAATAACCGTTATTGTGTCCGTGTGTTTCTCTTACGTCAAAGACAGTTATCTCCAGCAACCCAACACTCAATACACTCCAAATATTACTTCTTTTTTCTAAACATCAAAATCTCTCCAAATATAGTCACCATTCTCAGAAGGGGGTTTGGAAATACAATAATATACTGCAAAAAGCATCAAGAAACAACCAAAATCTGAACGCCGGGCGGGGAAAGCAGCCACCCTGGTCAAAGATCAAGAGAGTCAGCAGGTTTTAAATAATCCCGCGGAAAACCCAATCATGAATACAGCAATACAGGGGCCAAATAGACTTGCAGATCCACAGCACTTTGTGCGTATGTGTGTGTTCGTGTGTGCATGTATGTGTATTTGAGTATGTATGTATGTATGTGTGTGTGTCTCTGTATGTGTGTATCTGTATGTGTGTGTTTGTGTGCGTGTGAGTGAGTGTGTGTGTCTGTGTTTGTGTATGTACGTGTGTGTTTGTGTGTGTGTCTGTGTGTGTGTGTATGTGTATGTGTGCGTGTG
>NW_004797683.1:711343-712771 GCF_000002075.1 Aplysia californica
GTGTGTGTGTGCGTGCGTGTGTGTCTGCCTGTCTGGGCAGAGGGGTGTTATAAACGAAGACAAGAGAGGAAGTAAAGACTTAGAAGTGTGCGGGCTCTGAGTACCGAGATAAGGCGTACACTACACCACCTAGGTAAGGAAACCAAACTCCTTCGGGGGCAAGATCAAAAAGAGATCCCTTAGGCCTACAACAACGGCGCACGCTGTACCGGTCTACTTTAACACGCAGATCTGTGGACAGTGATAGGCACCTAGATTTGAGAATAGGAACATACCACGAGTTAACTATATGTTGTTGTTTTTGGGGGAGGGGGGTTTGTTGTGGGGTTGTTGTTGTTTTGTTTTTTTGGTTGGTTTTGGGGTTGATGTTGTTGTTTTTTTTTGGGGGGGGTTGTTTTTTTGTTTTTGTTTTATTCTTTTTTTTTCAAAGAAAGCCGACATCACATTCAATCTGGTTTTGAATAAAGAGAAGCACATCGACACAACAAAGGTCATTCAGAGCAGGGAAAATAATCAGACATACCCAGTACAGGAAAGAAGACAAGATATTTTTTTTTAAACCACAAACACACACACAAAAACGTTAAAACAAATTAAAGCACCACGTAGCGCCCACCAACCATTCACCTAAGAATGTCGGAAGGATTCAACAAAACTAGTTTTTCTCTTTTTGGAAGGATTCAACAAAACTAGTTTTTCTATTTTTTTATTTCTCTCCGTTACTGACTGGGCTAGTATATTACTCTCAATTCACTGGAGTTTCTGGGGATGAGTACAACGCCCTACTGTGTCAATTTCAAATAAGTAATCTCAGGAATCTACCCCTGGCACCAGTGGTGTGGCGGTTAGGCGCTTCGCTGTCGCACGCAGGAGAGTTCGATTCCTGAGTGGGGGAGAGATCCTTCTGTTTTTGGACGTTGTATCCCTCAGTCACAGCCCGGGTCGGCCCTGACAGACAGGGTGGAAGCTCCTTTCCTAAACGATCTAAATTATTGTGCCGATGGAGCCCTGGTGTGGTTTGCTCCTTCTTTCCTATCAAACATCTACCGTCCTTATCTCTTCTCCATCTCTTTTGTGTTTGTTACTCTCTCTTGTTACACCTCTAATCTTCGGCACTTTTATGACCTCATTGTGTTGCAAATGCCGTAAGACACTTACTAAAAAACGAAAAAAGGAAATACATTCGCTGCTGGAGTTTTGGTGCGGCGGGGGGGGGGGGGTCGGTAACTCCCCACTATGTCAATTCCAACAACTGTGTAATCTCGAGGATCTACCTATAGTCAGCCCGAACCGTCGGCCCACAGCTCACAGACCGTCGGTACAGGCGGGAGCTGGCCGGACAACAGGCGTCAGAGCAGGTGCCAAGAAAAGATGCAATCAGTGCAGCACGGAGCTTGTGGCGTCTTGAGTCCTGCACATTCTCCCCCC
>NW_004797683.1:714668-716393 GCF_000002075.1 Aplysia californica
GGGGGGGTTGAGAACGAGCATTATTGAGAGGAAAAGGGAGAGAGACAGAGAGAGAGAGAGAGGGGGGAGAGAGAGACGAAAGAAAGGTGGATAAGAAGTGAAACAGAGAGAAGATTGCAACACGTCCAACACACGCAAAACTAAACACATTCGATGAAAAGTACGACGAGAAAAGCACCCAAATGGAATACAACATTTGTGTTTCATGTAATGGTCACAGGACAAGAGGACGGCTAAAGCAAAATGGTGGACAAGGAGCAGAACCATGTGCCAAGTAGAAAAAAAAAAGACAAAGAGCAGACATCTTTGGAAAGGAATTGTCTGATATAACGAGAGAGCTGAAAAATAAGAGAGAGAGAGAGAGAGAGAGAAATAGAGAGAGAGAGAGAGAGAGAGAGAGACAAATAGAGAGAGAGAGAGAAAGAGACAAATAGAGAGAGAGAGAGACAGAGAGACAGAGAGAGAGAGAGAGAGAGAGAGAGAGAGAGAGAGAGAGAGAGAGAGAGAGAGGTGGAAAGGGCGTATGTGACAGATGGGAAAGGACAGAACAGAATGAAGCGTTCCAGCAAAATTGAGGGAATGTTTTGCTTTTTATTGGAATCAATAATATTATGAGGGGGGGAAAAAAGCAAAGAAAAAGGTGGTTGCTAAATCCGTGAACCACAAAGAAGAAACAAATCAAAACAAAAAGAAACACACTGAGGAGAGCTATTTATAAAAACATTCAACAGAACAAACTAGAGATAAAAAACGGCCCGTTCCTACCAAAAGCCCCCTCGCTGCCTTTCATCGCACGGCCCCATAAAAACCTCGTTTTATCATTGTTACAAGACTGGGTTATTTCCTCGTTTCTGAGACGCACGCGACGGTCCCAGGGAGATGATAAGCCCTTCAATATATTACATTAAGACGACTTTTGATATAAACACAAACTTTTTCTTCCTCCCCTCCCCTCCCCTCCCCCAACCTTCAGCACGTGCACAAACAAAAAATATTTCTTCAGCCCCCAACCTTTACTCCTTTCAACACGCGCATATTGATTCATGGGCGTCTTATTCGGCAAGGCAAGGCTGGCAAGATAGAATGATGGCTGTGGTTCTACAATATCTTGGGATTTTGATTTTGAACGTGAGAAAATTGTGTAGAGCAGGGTGAAAATGTGTGACAAAACGTACACATCTCTCTCTCTCTCTCTCTCTCTCTCTCTCTCTCTCTCTCTCTCTCTCTCTCCCAATCCCACCCCCACACACAAACGCACACATATACATTTAAATATAGTATATCTGCCAGAACACACACACACACACATCAAAAACAAAAACACAAAAAAAACTGACACACACAAGCAAGCTGTCAGTAAAGTCACTTCCTCTTCAGCTGTCAGTCACTGACAAATCCGCCTGGCCCTGTGCTCCCCCGCAAAGCGCCCACCTCATACACTCATGTCTAACGGCTGTCTCTATCGTGGGACTGAAAAAGGGTTGGGAGTGAAAGAGAGGGGGATAGAGGCGAGAGATTTTTTTAAAATAGTAAAGCCTTTTACGGTGCTCGCAACTGCATAAGGTCATATTAGCGCCAAGGGGTGGGTGTCAACAGAGAAGTCTTTACAAGGAATCAGACTGCTCACCTCTCTAGCTTCAACAGCACAAGGTCTGCTTCGACTATCAAGGAACCCCGGAAATAGCAGGTCACAAAAAAGTGACAAACATACAAAAGAAGTAGAGG
>NW_004797684.1:0-99860 GCF_000002075.1 Aplysia californica
GTGTGTGCGTGTGTGTGTGTTTGTTTATATGAGTGCGTGTGTGTATGTGCGTGTGTGTATGTGCGTGTTTGTGTGTGTATTTGTGTGTCTATGTGTGTGCGTATGTGTGCGCGTGCGTGTAATGTGTGTTAGTGAGTGTGTGAATGAGTGTGTGTGTATGTGTATGTGAGTTTATGTGTGTTTATGTGTGTGTGTGTGTGTGTGTGTGTGTGTGTGTGTGTATGTGTGTATGTGTTTGTGTATATGTGTACAGGTGGGTTTACGTGTATATGTGTGTGAATGAGTGCATGTACATGTGTGTGTGTGGTTTTTTTTTGGGGGGTGGGGGTGTGCAGGTGTTTATTTCACTATATCCTCTACGCGCTCGTCCCTTTCGGTCTCTACACTCGTGCCGGTTTTTTTCATTCTCCGTATAGCTACCTCCTCTCATCCCTCCCCACTCTCCTACCCCCACCCCCTCTCTTTCGCCCCCTCTCTTTCTTTCTCTCCTCTATTTACCATGACAGACCAGTAACTTTGTAAGCTCACTGCCTGGGACATACGTCACAGACTGGTTGAGCCAGCTCTTCCTTCAGCACCTCCTGACCTGCCTGTTTCCCGGCTTTATCAAAGCCCATAGTGGGTGGTTGGCGGGTGCTCGCTCTGATGAGGTGTACGCTGCGCCTTATTTTCTGTCAAACATCTATTGTCCCTATCTCTATTTTTTCTTTGCTTCTTTTTTTGTAACACATCTTATCTTCGACACTTAAAATATATTAATGACTTTATTGTGCTGCAAGTGCCGTAGTAAAACTCTTACTTTAACTAAACTAAAATAGTAGCCTCTGCATTTTCCCCTGTCAGTTGTTAGGTCCAGGACTCTGCCAAAATATTCAAGCCAGGGATATCCCCATTCTTTGTTAATTTTTAAAAATCTCTTGCAGTCCTCGTCAGCAGTTGCCGAGACCCAAATTCTAAGCATACTCTACCAAAACGCTAACGGCATGGGTATCCCTGATCCCCCTTGTACAAAAATAATCTTCTCTTCTGCAGATCGTTACCTTAGAATTACAAAGTTCTTTCAGACATTTTTGTCCGCTTTTTGTAATGCCATGATTATGAGGCTAGAAACCAGTGTTCTGTCGGCTCTATGAAAATCGTAAGATTGTTCGGAGGCATTAGCAAGATACAGTATTCAAAGAACTGCATTTGAAAAAAAACCTTGATATGTTGTGAGACTCGATCAAAACATTTTTAAGTCAAATTTTTCAAAACTTGGTACAGCGCAGATAGAACTTCACAATTCTAGATCTAGATAGCGAGTTGTTAAATTCTTAATCTTAAGTTTAAACATACTCTACCTAAATACAATGTATTCACGGCACGGGCATCCCTCTTACTTGTTGTACAAACGTAGTAAGATACAAACATAATCTTCTCTTCTGCAGTCCCTTCTTCATTGTGACGACCAGAAGACCGAGACATCACCATGGGCAACATTTTCCGCACAGCCTCTGTCTGGCTCAAGGTGGCCATCATCTGTATGGGCCTGGGCCTTCTGCTGTTCGTGATTGGCTTCGCCACTGTCGCCTGGAAGGTAGACCGATACCCGGGTAAAACAGAGGTGGGCCTGTGGCAAACTTACTACTGCTCTGGCAGGGGTTGCGGCTCTTACAAATACGCCGTTGTCACTGGTAAGAACAGATTTGGTTAAAAATGGAAAACAAAATTAAATCAAACAAGCCCCCTCCCCCAAACCCCCCCCCCCAAAAAAAAAATTATTATTTGTTGAGACCAAGGGAAATTTGGGCAAGACATATTATTTGTCATGTATGATATGCCATTGTTAACTAAATTTCCAGGTAGGATTTTTTAAAAAAGTAGTGGAATTTTATTTATTCCAGTTTAATTAATAATTTCCACTAACTATACATGTGTCCCAGCATGAATTACATAAACACACGATTGCTGCTTGGGGCTTGGGTTTGTTGGGTCAGGCAGCCTTTATACAGGGGGAGGGGAGGGGGGAATACAAAAGACGAGTACAATTTAATGTAAGCCATATACAATGAGTATCACAGCATTGTTATTATACTTAATTCATTAAAGTTTCAAAGCTTTTTAAAGTACATAAATTAATTAATTACCTGAAAATATGATCAATGACACTGGGAAATACATCTGTAAAAGGACAACTAATAAGCTAATGTGCTAATAGTTTTAATAAATTAAGGATTATTACAATGAAGCGATACTGTATACCAACGTTTAAACCTCCCTCTATATAAGCCTATATAGGGCCTACATGCATCATGGCTTGCTAAAAGTCAAAGTCACTTGGTACGGTGACCAACCACGTGTAAAGAGTCGAGATACATAGTAAGATTCATCATTGCACTTAAACAGCTTCCAACATAATGAGAAGATGGAATAAAAGATGGTTATCGTTTGTTTTTGGTACCACTCCAGCTCAATTTGATCACATAGGCCTAGAGAAATAGGTTATTTTGAAGGTGGGACACCTCATTTAATCTTATAAACAGGCTAGGTCTTCTCGAAGATGGGGCATCTAATTTAATCTTATAAATAGGCCATTTCAAAGTTGGGACGCTTTATTTAATCTTATAAAAAGGTCATTTCCAAGGTGGGACTCCTAATTAAATCTTATTAATTATAAAAGGTAGTTTTGAAGGCCAGACATGTAATTTAATATTTAGTCCCATAAATAGATTATTTTGAAAGTGGGACACTTAATTTAATCTTATAAATTTAATAGCAATTTTGAAGGTTGAACACCTAATATAATCTTATAAATAGGTTGTTTTGAAGACGGGACACCAAATTTAATATTTTATATAAATAGATTTTTTAAAAAGTGGGGCATCTTATAAATAGGTTGTTTTGAAGGTGGGATGCTTATCACAGAATTACTATAAAAATGTTTTTCTTTATTAAAGTGACATAATCCTAAAGGACCATCTGTCTAAGATGACACATCAATGGGTGATTGCCTTGGAAAGGTTATTTATACCTGTATTTGCCATCTCCCCTGATATTTATCCCCAGACTTTCACAGAGCTGTCCAAGCCATGGAGTGCATTGGCCTCATTGGTTTCTTCCTGGCCATCCTTGTCTTGTTGCTCTATCTGTGCATGGACTCCTGCAGACGCCGCGACTTCCTCCAGGCAGCCACAGTTTTTACTTTTGTCGGCGGTTAGTGTTTGGTTTTGGATATATATATGATAATATTGTGTTTTGGCGTAATTTGTTCTTATTTTATGGCCACTTTGACATTGTGACATTTTTCTATTTTGTGATCGATTAGTGTTTAATTTTGGACTCATGATATTTTAGTGATGTACAGTTGAACCTGCCATGACAGCCACCTGTACAGATGGCCACTTCCCATTCCCCCCTTGCGTTTTTTCTATATAATTCCACTGTGTGTAAAACTGTGATCTGTCCAAAGCGGCTGCGGCCACCATATTTTATCACACAACACCTATTACATCAAACAATAACACCTGCCTTAGACGGCCACCTCTGTCATCGCTCGATGTTTTGTCATAATATGATGAATCATAAATTATGTACTGGCCCCTGATGTTGTTGAAGAACCATCAAAATCCAATCATCTATGGTCATTGTTAGGTAGTCCCTCCTACTGATCATGTTGCTTAGGCCCTTCCCACTGTTGACCAATAGGTAACAATAAATTTTCATCTGCTGGTGAAGTAAGAATGTGTCCCCTCATAACCCATAAGCCCCGCTCAGAACTGATAGGCCTACACAAATTAGATGTGAGTTGAGTGGTCACTGTTTACCCAGTCTGCAACACAGTAACAAAGGACGTCAACATGAATTTGCGAAGGAAGCATCGCTAGTTCTCCGAATGGTGACAACCCATGTGTTTGTTTTACCATGGCACTCGGTCTTCCTCGTCTGACACATTTCTTGTTTTATCGTCACCCTTGCACAAAATCAGCAACAAACTGAAAAGCAAAAAACCCAAACCAACAGAAACAACAACAACAACAATAAACAGCAACAGTGCGGCTACCTTCAGTTGGGACCTCAGAAGGGAAATGGTTTCTTTTCTTCATTTTGATCAATCCTTTTTGTTCAATCCAGCCTAAGACAGTCACCTATCTTATTATACGGCCACTTTTCTCCTTGACAATGAGTGGCCGTCCTATACAGGTTCGACTGTACTTGTTTTGTGGCATCTTTGACAAGTCTTTGCTTTAGCCAGTGTTTAGTGTTTGATTTTTGGAAACATTATTTTGGTGTAAACTGTAACTGTTGCACTGTAAAAACCTTGGTATTGAATACATTAAAAATCTTGTGTCCGAGGGGAGTACATTATACCAAGGTTTTACTGTACTCATTTTATGGCTGCTTTGGTAAGTCATTATTTTTGTCGGCAGTTAGTGTTTGACTTTGGATAAGATGTTTTGATGCAGTTTGTTTTACTCACTTTGACAGTTGTTACTTTCATTAGTGTTTGATTTTGTTCAATACTGACCTTCGTTCTTCCTCTGTTCCAGTCAGGAGGTGGGCAACCCACTCCTGTCCCATGTTAAAAATAAAATGGAACCTTTACTTTTTTTATCATTGAATAACTTTAAAATGTGGGTTTTATGGCAATATTGTTTAGTATCAGCGTACCCTCTGGACCAGTCAGATGCAAAGTGGTACAAGTATTCCAAAATAGAAAATTATAGTCTGAAATAAAAATAGATTAAAGGATAGGTAGGACTACTTGCTTGATTAAGACAAATCTGTTATTAGTTTACAGAGTTACTGTTCAGTAATCTCCTCAAGTGTACGTATATATGAGAATCAAATAGTAACTGTTTGCGCAAGGATAGAGTTTATAGTACTTGAGCTTCTTTAATAATGCTCTTATGACAGATAGCGCCATTCGTACATTAGGTCTCTTTGGATTCATGTGTGTCACCTCTCTTTCTTCCAGCATAAATTTAAACATCTCATTTTTTTGCGTCTGGTTAATTTTCTAAGAAACAGCCTGATTATTTTATTTTGTTTCATTTCAGTTGTCTTCTCATGCATTGGCTACACCATGTTTGGAGCATCTGACAGTGATTACAACCTTGGGAGAGGCAGAGAGGTGGGCTGGTCAATGGGCGTGGCTATTGCTGGGACTGTAGCCTATGGTGTGGCTGGACTCATGCTTATCTTGCAACTGATTGGGCGATGAGGAGAAGGAAAGCAGGCAAAGCCCTTTTCCATAGTGAGGCAAGGGAACAACACAGTCAGCAAATCTGGCTTTGCACAAACACTTTACACTTTTTCGCTTTCTTTTATTGAGTACTCTGAAGCAGAATTTGGACACCAAACACATTTTAAAACCTCTTCATGTGGTCTATGCATTGTAATACATGTATTTAAGAGTCATTTCAATACATTTTTGTGCTGATGTATAGTTGAGATACTAAAAATTTTATAGGTGAAAACTTGCTAATTTTAGATCAGCATTTTCATGGGATGATGAGTGGCAGAACTTGTGAGGTGACATTAAATTTATTCATTCAAATTACTGGTTTTAGTTTCTTCTTCTCACATAAAATTGTGTATTTCCCATAACAGACAGTAACTTTCCTGCCCACTAAGTTCTACTTGTGAATTTTTAAAATGAACTGTAAAAACAGTGCATGGAGGGTTGCAGTTGAAGTATGCTTCTGAGGGTGGAGGGAAGAAGTTGTGCTGGAAATGAAATGATTTGTAAGGAATAGAAGGAATAATGAGTGAGGCAGCATAATTGGAAGCTTTTAGAATGCTTAATGTGTGAACTTTATCGCGTGAACTTTTCATTTATAGCTAAGTACAAATTCATGAAGATGGACTCATAGAACTGACAAAAAGCCATCTTTTACTCAGAGAGCTAAGAATATTTTGCCACCAACATAAAAAAACGAATTAAGACTGCAGTAAAAGTTAAAAAAATAGTCACAAAAACAGGATTTTGAACTCTTTGATGGTCTGCACAGTTTGACATATACTGTCAGGTTGTAAAATTCTAAGTAATTGGCTGCACTACAAGCAGTCCTAGCTGAAGTTGCCAAAATCGTGGTATTAAGAAACAAGTAGGCGACTTGAAACACTAAGTCTCGATCCTAATACTTAAAATAAACTTTTTGAAATATCGTTCTTGAAAATAGCGTGTTAGATTGATAAATACAGTAAAATTTAATAGCATGATAACTGTCACTTATGTGTTGTTGTTTGTGTGTACTGTTTGTTTTGCATGATAACATAACTTCTTTATTTTTTGTCTTTTCTGCATTGTAGGAGTATAAAACTGTACTTTGTTAATCTCATTCTATTGTCTGGTTCATTGCTTTATACTTCAGAGAAAACAACTGAAATTTTCCTCAGATTATAATTCCAAACTTATGATGTATAAAAATTCAGCCTTTTACCTTCATTGGAAAAAGGAAAGACCACTACTCTGAAGTCCAGTAAAAAGGCCACCATTAGTTTCCTGGCAAATTTACAACTTTTTATCATTGGAAAGTTTTTACTTATATTTGTGCATGCTTTGTTTGATGTCTGCTATTCAAAAGCACTTTCTGAAATGCTTGCACTGGGATCTGGCTAGTATATTTGTGAGGCAGCGTGGTGAAATTAGGTGCTAGTCAAAATAATGAAATTGAAGAAACCAGCATTTTCCAGCTCTTCTGGCACTTTTTATTGAATTTTTGTTTTTTGGCTCAGCATCTTTTATTTTTAATTTAAAAACAGATCTGTACTGAAAAATGTTGATGAAAGACACACAAAATGTAATTTTGTAGTTTCCAAGGACTCTCAAGCTTTGGAAGTCACCTAACTTTGGCAGCCATTTTCTCGCTAATTTTACCTCTGAAACCCGGCGACCCCCACCTTCTTTGATCTATTAAGGATAGATGAGTATTTTTTTCATCAGAAGGAAGACAAATGAACAGGCTTTAAGATTACACTTACACCAATAACTCCATGTACCCAAAACTTGATAGAGCGTCTGATTCCACCTCGTCGTGTCACATTTGTGACGTTGATATATATGTCTATCTCATGGAACAAATGTTGTTGATAGCCTTAACAGCCTTCTTTGTTGAGCTCGGGTGCTCTTGGCATTGTTTTATGTAGATTTTTCTCTTAAGCTGTTGAAATATTTATACATATACCTCTTATTGTTCCTGCTCGCCATTGGGAATCTGGAATATATACTGTATACTTATTTTTATGAATTTATTTTGCTGTATATTAAACTATTTTGTATATTTATACGGCAAGACCATTATTTCATCTTTCTCTAGATTGTTTCTGCTATTGAAAATGATAAGTTGCAAGGATGCTTCCTTTTCTTTGAACTGAAAAAAAAGTAAGGTGTGCTATTCGTTGTTGTTTCTTTTTTTTTATCCCTGCTAAAACTTAAAAAACATGTATGGCCATATACAACATACAATGTTTGATTGATATCTGCTCACATTTATGCTTAGTCACAGCGAATTCCGAACCTAGCTTTAATTTATAAACTATTTTTTTGTTTAATTTGAAATGAACAGTTCTAAAAATATATACATGGATTTTAGGGGAAAATAAAGACCAAAGAATCAGCTTCTGCTTAAGGAATTCTTTTTTATTTTTATGGATAAAAAAGAAAAATACAAAGATTTAAATTTTACGGGATTACCTTTTCAAACCATTGTAAAGCTAAGTGAAGATTTGCAGAATGCCAGTAATCACAATATTTGAGGTTATCTTTGAGAAGTGTGTACCCTATGTCATCTCTAGATAGTTTCAAAAAGCAGAAAAAGGGAAATTGCTGAAAGGTGACATTAACTGGGAAGCTTCTAAGTATATTGAAATTAACTGCTAACAAGTTAGTCTCATTTTATGCGAAAGATTTTCAGTGCATCAGCTGTTCAAAATGCTTTTCAAATTTGAAGTAAAAATTTCAATGCCTAGAGAATAAATATTATTCACGGTAATTATTTATATTTTCCATGGCCTTACTACAAATTCTGGCAATACCTTTGTAACTTAAAGATTTATACTTTTATCTGAACTTTACTTTCTTCTAAATTCCAAACACCCTTCTTAAAAAACATGCCGTTGAACTTATGACAAATGTTTCTATCCTTTCTAAAGGGTTCTTAGTCGTTGTGCCATAGATCTCGAAGTGCTGAGAAGATAGGAGCAGTGAGATTTCAATTTCTGATGAGTTATCCTGCTGTCAATGTTGTGCTATTTATACATGTTCCCACACAAATAAAGGGGACTGTCATTTCATACAAGCTCAAGTCACACCTTTCTATTTATATAATTTACCATCTCAACCACACATACTTCCAGCCGAACCCTTGTCAAACTTTTGAAAACTTGCAGCTCTTTTGCAGTGTGCTCAGATGGGTTTTGCTTTCCACATGTCTGATGTTCCCTTTTTCGCTGATGGCAGAGCTTATAATTTGTTTTATTTCCACTGTTTACAGTGATATTCGTTTCTTTATAAGGTACTCACCATTACTATTTAAAGAAGAAATTTACATTTTGTTTGCAATATCAGCTAAAACATTTGTCATATATGTCATATAATCCTTTTTTGATTAAATAAAGTACAAGAAAAAGATGGAAATGGCTTGAACTTTGTCAAATCATATTTTGTATGATGTAATTGTATCATATTGTAGTCCTGTCTTTGAAAGTTCATTTCCAAAGAAAAGCAAAAGGTGAGGTTCCATATAATATACATCTTACTTCTTCCCAAACAGTACCTGGATGTGCAGGTGAGATAACCCTTCGACTACAAATGTGGATAGGGTGTTTTAACCACTGGACTAGAATGCCCCCTTTGCCCATAAAGCAGGAAAAAATACTACATGACATTTAGGCCTACCTTTAAAAACATAGAAAAAAGTGATTGAACTGTTCAAGTCAAAGATGAAAAAGTGTTTAAAATGTTTATTTGACTGTGATCAAATAAAGAAATCTCATTTTTCAGAGGAGGAGGAGAAGTAGGAGGAGGAAGACAATATAGAAACAGATGATGATGAAATGAATAAGTGTCTATATAAATTCGATACCAAGATGCCTTTTTATGCCACATTCAACGGGCAGATAAGATTTCTGAATTATTGTCTATCTCTAGAGATCAAAGTGGCATGCAATAAAAACTTTTCAAGCAGCCAAGATCCAAAGATGACCTCAAGGGGACTTAAATCCATGTCGCCCAATATTTCATAGTCAAGTTTGTCTCCAAGAGAATGAAAAATATACCCTCAAGCATTTTGAAACAATTCCCCAAAAGTTACTGCTCCATGCTCCAAGCTCTATAATTGTAGTTTGTTGTAATATTTTAAGTTCTCATTGGCACAATTTAAATCACTGAGGAGGCACTTCAACTCAACTCTGCCTGTCAGGGCCAACATAGGCTGAGAGGAATACAACGTCCCAGTAGACAGATGAAGATACTCGATTAAAACAGCTGCCCACACTGGAATTAAACTCATGTTTTCTCCATGAGTCGGCAAACAGCCTAATCGCTACACCTAGCACCTAGATGGCATTGCCAGTGCTCAAGGCACTGTCATACACACAAACAACCACCACACATGAAGAAAAGAATAAAACTAATTGATCGAGAAGCCAAACTAGAATCCATTTTATTTCATCATTGTCACTTTAACTTTTAACCCAACAATGAATAGTTATTCCTCCAAAAAGATGATTTCTCATCTAAATGCTGTGGCTGGTCACATTATTAAGTGCTGTTAAAACTTTTCAGGACAGAAACACTGTAGAAAATATCAACATCTTTTTATTTGATTTAGTAATTCAGTATCTAATCTCACATCATCTTCGTCATAACACAATTGCAGACGCTATTTTTTGGCTGTTTTGAGAAAACTTTAAAAAATAGCGCTTGGCTTGTATTATTATCGACACATGACTTGAGCAAAAGTGAAAATGTCTCAACAATTGGATTTATTGATTTATCGTATAGTATTCCACACGGAACAAAACTCTGCTATTATATTGAAGACAAGAAACAAATAACACACAATTTTTACAATGCCATTGTAATATTTATAGAAACAGTACACAATGAATTCAAACGCTTTATTCAAATTATAAGAGGAATTTGGCAAGGCACATAGAAAACATTCAGGTCCAGATTCAATCAACACACCATGACATGAAGTAAATGACTCGACATCATGGTAAAAGTAATGTATAGCCCCCACACCATTTCACACTACTAAAACTAGCGCATACTATCCAATATCATTATCACGGTCTCGTTGAGCAGTGAGGCTGCAGCTATACCATACAGTATGATACTTCAAACAGTGGGCATCAAATAGGCTAAATGGGGAGGGGGCGGGGGGAAAAGATCCAGCCCCATGCGTATATATTTTCAGTGTGCAATGATGTTGTTCCCAGGATCAAGTAATCAAGTAATCAGCAGCGCTTGTACCTCCCACCGTCCCAACAGCGTATATTCTCGGGGTACCGAATTTGTGCATTTTTCGAAATTAGTGAACCTAATTAATCTTTGGTCCCTTAAACTTTAATATTCATAATATTTGTTCATTTACCTTTCAACATTGTAGGCTATCATCTAAACCCAATTATAAAGATACTGTATCACTTTTTAGAATGCATGCCTCTTTTTCTGTAACACTGTGGCTGGAAGGGTTAATTTTACCTATATATATATATATATATATATATATATATTATACATATCATTCTTTCAATTTATGCAAGTGTACCATCAGAATAGCTCAGAAAGAACAGCCAAGGCCATTTGACTATGCATAGTTTATAGGGATCCTTCAACATGTTTGTTGTTTTTCTCCATTTTTGTTTAATCATTTAAAATCTCATTTAAGGTGATTTTGAAGACCATGCTTGGGTTCTAAGATGAGGCTTTTCGTCTGGGCAGCAGGTTGAGAAAATACTCCAAGAGAAAAAATGATTCTTACATCCACATCCCTTACGTTTGTGTGTGTGTAAAAGCATCTGTCCTCAGTCTTCATTTTCTTTAGGTGCTGGCTCTGAAACAGACATTGGCAATCATGGTTTTCATATTTGAGACAAGAGTGTCAGAAATTTCTGAACACAATAATTACTTATACTAAGCTGTGAACCCCTAGACTATGGAAAATTTTTTTAATAGCAAGCAGACCTGATCCGATCTGAGAAGGGGTTTAGACTGGCAAATCTTACCAAAGTCTATGATGAAAAAGGATTTGGATCAGCAAATCTTACCAAAGTCTATGATTGTAAATGTTTCATGCCCTCATCAACACAATTAAGCTTGTGTAGTAGGCAGGTAGGCGGGTGTGGTGGCAGACGGAGCGGTTAGTGCGCTCATCTCAGAAGCGGAAAGTCCAGGTTCGAGCCTCGGTTCAGACACGCCTTTTTTTCGCCCCCTCCTGCCCACCCAGCAGTAATAATGGGTACCTGACTTTGAGTCGGGGAAGTAAAGGTGGCGTGGAAAGGAACTAGCCACCCTACCACAATAGCCGAAGGCCAGGAAGTAGTCTCACTAACAATAAATAACAAGGCAATTCCCAATGTCCGGATCGGATGCGGGAACAACTTTACTTTACTTTAGAAAGCAGGCTGCTTCTCAAGTTTGCCTGCAGCACCAGAGAAGATGGCTATACTCAATAAAAAAGACTTCCTCTCCCTGGAATCGATCTCACGTCCTCAGCAATAAAAAATAGGGAAAAGCCTCATCATTACACCATAAGATACCAGTAACTAAAACTATGATGTTTCGAGAAAATTGTCACATTTTTTCTTTTATATTCATCCTGATCACTACAACACTCACAAATGCATGAACCACAAGCAAAGACAAAAAGAAAGCATACCCCTGGTCAAGAAGACAATGCATAAAAGAAAATGAACTTAGTGAGATAAACACTATGTACACTTGGATCACAGATAAGCCAGAAAAATAATAAATAAATGAAAATGTGTTGTCAACATAACATAGTTTTAATCTGGAAAAATGTGCAACTGCTAAAGATCTGATTTTTATTAGGCTTGGGGGGGGGGCGCTGGCTGTTAGTTTTCTGCTCTCAAACTCTCAGGAATTATAATAGAAGGCACAGTTCATAAACAGTCAGAACAAGGTATATATAATACCTTTTACCAGACAGCAGAAAACTGTCAAAAGGCATCAGACAAAAGTCATCCCCACAATTAAATATTAACTTCAGACCTCACTACCGCAAATAGAAAACTATGAAGTTTACTAAATTTCACAGCCTTATGATCTCAACTTCAGGTGCAAATATAAAAGAGGTGATGTAAATAAAAATCAACAGAGCTGAATGATTTTTAATTGTCACTTCACTTTTCAGAAAATAAATCTGATACAAAGAAACAAAAAAAACCCAAGAAACCAAAAACAATCTGTTATGGTTTCAAGTATTATGAATGTCCCTGTGGTTTTATGCACCCCGCATAATGTTGCAAAATTTGATCATTTTTTGCATAATTTCTGATTATTTTCCTTTATCATTTCTGTTAAAATTAACAGAATCGCATTATATATAATGTCACATTTTTGGGCTCAGTTTGCATAATTTCAGAATTTTCCTTGCATAAAACGACGGGGACAGTTATGATAAGTAGCTTTCAACAGCAGTGCTACATAAACATGGTGAAATGATATAATGAAGACGGCTCTTCGTTCAAGTACGAATCTTGCATAATCTTCATCTTTATCCAACATCGCATATTTTCCTTTAAACATGATAAATGAAAGAGTATAAGAAAAACATGCCATTCCCTTAAAAAAAGAGTCCTCTGTTATTTTCACCCATTATTATTGATTTTGTCATTGATGCAGACAAGACGTTTAGCTCCGTTGCTCAAACAGAGTTTTAGAACGCACCTCCTACTCTTTGTTTACAAGATACAAAAAGTATCATATTAAGCAATTTTAATGGGTTTTTTTAACAGATATCAATAATGGACTTTTTGTTTTGTATCCCCAAAAAGAGGAGTAAAGGACTATCTCAAAAAGAGAAGTAAAGGACTTTGCTTAACCCTATCTGTACGTCATGTTTTATTATCGTATCCATACGAGTGGGGAACTTTGAGCCACCACTTCCAAAGAGGAAATTAGGAAATTTACTTGTTAATCCGATCCATACGCTTTGCATAGCAGTCTATCAAAATGATTTTTTTTTAAATGCTGAAAGTTTCAAAGAGATCTTCGTACTAGAAGTATTCTAGAAGGTGAAGAATGCAACCCCGTGGGTACAAAATGACCCCAGGGTGTACGGACAGAGTTAAAATGATGTCAAGTGGACACAGAAAAGAACCCAGCAATACAGCTATGATAAAAAAAATCATCATGATTTCTCACAGCCTTCCATCAAACATATGTTGAGGGGAAAAATAAAAGGCATCATCACGTCTGCAAATCATTTAATCAGAGTATACTCTAAAGCAATGTCCTGTACATTCAACTTAACGGATGATACAATGCAATACTACCTAGAAGAATAGCTTCTACAACCTATATCAAAACATAAACATCATTATCATGACTTTTCTAGGTGAATGATATAGGTCCACAATTTCTCTAGATCTTGTAGGCAAGTTGGTAGACATAAAATACATTGTCATTGAGTAAAATAGCTTCTACGATGAAAAGGTACAGTGTTTTATTTAGTGATTAGTCCGTTTCTAGATAGAAACTTCTCTCAAAAGTGCTTTAAAGATTATTTTCCTCAGGGGACTGTCAGGATGTTCAACAGATAATGCCAAGATTCAAAAGAATACATGGTTCTTCACTATTGCTTTCTGAGATAGACATGCTCATCATAGAGAATAAAAATAGTTTGAATTTTTTGTGTGTACCACGCCTAAAACATAACATTAGATCAGCGTCCCTTGTAGGATTACTCCAGCCATATGAACCAATTATATTTCTTTCAATACTTATAGGCTATTTAAGAGACAGGAGCTTTTGTTCAACACCTTTAGTACCGCTGGCGACTTTAGTTGCCAACTCTACCAGGCACACTGAACATATTTAAACAATGAACAGAACCACGGTACCGAAGTAAAAACTAAATAAAGTCATTCTATTTGATAGCTGAATGGTTGGTGAAAATCTGTAAATTTTTTAAGTGTGTTTCTTGGGCTGTGAAGGAGTATAATTTGAAAAAATTCTATCATGGCTTCAGCATTCCAGACTGGTGTGGCACTTGAGGGTTTTCACTATATGAACCTTCGATACTGTAAGTGTTAATGTTCACATCTGAAAGAACCGAGCCAAGTGGGAGCAATTCGTGCATTAGCTAAAAAAAAAAGGCAACTTTTTAACCCCACTCTACAATTACAAAATAGCATTACAACACACCATCATTGGTCCCCAAACACAGGGCCCTTAATTTTTTTCTTCACCAACATCAAGTCAAAATGCACCTGACTGCATATCCTACATCCAATACTTTCTATGCAAGTATCATTCATAATAATCTGTAAAATGCCTGCACTTCGTAATTATGCAAGAAAAAGAAAATCTGTCAAAGCTCCAAAAGAAGTCGAGACGTGTAAGCAATTTTTTAAAAATCCGGACATTGAGGCAGGTGATCACCATTGTTGCATCAAAATCTGAAGAGAGAAACAAAAATTCTACTTAAGAGTATCCTTTGGTAAGTGACAATAAATTCGCACACACACACACAGAGAGAGAGAGAGAGAGAGAGAGAGAGAGAGAGAGAGAGAGAGAGAAAGAGAGAGAGAGAGGAGGGAGGGCAGGGAGGGAGGGAGGGAGGGAGGGAGGGAGGGAGGGAGAGAGAGAGAGAGAGAGAGAGAGAGAGAGAGAGAGAGAGAGAGAGAGAGAGAGAGAGAGAGAGAGAGAGAGAGAGAGAGAGAGAGAGAGAGAGAGAGAGGCAGGCAACAACGACAAGTTTTACATTTCCTTTTCCAGACACTTATCACATGTGAAAATCATCTCATTTACAATATTCACAGACAACAAAATACTGTTCAGAGTCAAATCATGCACCTTCTTATATATGAACATGTGACACAAAGCTAAAATAACAATTTCACTGTCACAGATCAGTTCTCTGAACATGGTTGTTTACTGTACACGAGGCTAGTTCCAGTTTTTGCCCTGACAAAAGAGTATACAAAAAAACCTCGTAGTAAGCAAAAAAAAAAGAGAAAAGGTGTTCACTCTCACCAGCCATTACGACAACTAGCGAAACTACTCACAGTCCCCTCCCGTCCTTGAGAAGATTATGAGGTTTTGCTTTTTTTCTGTGAGGTATTAGCTGGTGGTTGTTTCGCCTGTGCTGCATCGATGCGTTTGTGTTCTGAGGCCACAAGAGTTTTCAGTTCATCCTGTTATAATAAAACAAGAAATAATGAGCTGTGTTCTTGAATCTTTTTTTTTTTGTTTTAGTACGAATTTTACGGCACTTGCAACACAATTAGGTCATATCAGTACTGACGATCAGAGGTGCTACAAAAGAGTATCCAACACAGAAAAGAAGGAGAAGAGATAAAGATGATAGTTATTTGATAAAAGAAGGAGCAAACCACATCGGAGCATCTGCCAACCACCAGCCTCGAATCTTAAGGAAGGGGGACATAATCAAATGGTGCAAAAGATGGTTAAATCTTTCCAAAAAATATAGTTTAGCCAATCGAGTTTGGTTGCACACAGAGAAGCACATCGACACAATAATCGTCAGTCAGTGTACAGGGAAAGAAAAGACAGACAGCAACAAACAACAGAGGGGAAGAAAAAAAGGAGCTACACCAAAAATTGTTTTCCGAGGCCATAAGAGCTTTTAGTTTATCCTGTCTAAAGGCGATAACATAGAGAACGCCGAAACTTAAGCGGCTGAAGATCGACGCAGACAGGCGCCAGTAGACGTCTGCTTGACTCCACATACCGGGCGACTAAGGCCTAGACCTAGATATAAGAAAAAAACTACGCCACAACACAGCTGGTATTTATGAAGCTTTTATTTGGGGTTATAAAAAACCTCGAAATTCCTAAAATATTGTTTAAAATGTAATTCTGCTCAGTAACCACCCAATTTGACGACGCTAATTTAAAAATTGTAATTAGTTTTTGTCTACGGTGAAGCACCCGCTCTGAAATGACCATTTAAAATTGTCCCCAGTCCAGATGGGTGACGTCACGCAAACCGCTCAACCCGAGTTTGCGACGGCGAGACGGCATTGAGAGTTCGTGACCTCAGTGCTTTCTTGTCGCATCTCCATTATAAGAACAGAGAAAACAGTTCACAACAAAGAGTGAGCTTAAGAAGAAGTCACATTTTCACTGTTAAAAAATGGAGACACCACAAGAAATCACTGAGATTGCGAGTTGCCCTTCCCAGCCTTTCGGCGTAATAAGAATGGAGTTTGGATTCTGATAAAGCCGACAACGCCGATCCGAGCTTAAAGCCGCCTGCAGTCTGCCAGCTCTATGTGGGGCAAGTAGGAAGTCTTAAGGGAATTGTTATACCTATCGGCGCTTACCGAGTCAGTTTCCGAAATCGGTGTTCTCTATGTTTTCGCCCATACAAAACAAAAAGTTTGTAATTTAATTTCTAAAAGTGCTTGTTAATATAAAATTTCAAGAAACCAGAGCCAGATTTCTAGAAAAAATGGAAGCCTCAAATCTAAACATGTAACTGAAATGAATCAGATGGTCGGACAAGATCACCAAAGACGAAGTGTTAAGGAAAACAAGACAAAGCCCAGTCAGAGACGAAGTGGGAAAAGGGCAATGGTGAAGGATTGGACATACTCTCAGGAAGTCAGGCAGCTGCATAACAAACAAAGTGTTGGATTGAAATCCACAAGGTAAGAAATAATGGGGAGGAGAGGTACAGAGAATGATGTACAGAAAAGTGGGAAAACATGGAATAATATCAAAAGGCAAGCCCAGGATAAGGAAAGGAGAAAGTGTTTGTTCGTGGCCTATACGCTGATCCAGGGTGAGAAAGGCATTGACGACAATGATGATGTGATGATAACAGAAATTACACGCAGAAAGGGCCTGAAATAGTTTCCATGGCTTTCCAAGAACTTAAGACTAGCTTCACCACAGATGGACAGTAAATCCAGAGGCTTCCCCTCTAAAAAATTTGTTCAAAAGGAGTATTGAACCCTTACCACATCATATCAGAATCCCTCATCATGAGGGGTTATTATCTAGAAACTGGTCAGGTGTTTGAGTAAAGAGAAGCACATCAACTCAATAAAGGCCATTTCGTGCTGGGAAAAAAAGTAAGACAGACAGACAGAAAAAAACAGAGGGAAAGTAAAGAAGTCAGACCTACCAGTGGCACCTTCCAACCACCTGCACTAATAAGGTGAGGCTGAGAAAGTTTTGGAAAGCACAAGAGTGCAAGGGATGCCAAGATACATATATCTGCTTCAATATTAACAGATAGGAGAAGAGAAATAGTTTCTTTTTTTTCTTTTACTTACACCCCAGCCCAGGAGATCAGCCAGTTCCTGGCAGCCTGCATCACACGTTGCCTCCTTGAACACATCTCTGCGGGGAAACAGATGAAAACGGAGGATCAGCACCTTACATCCACTACTTCATCGTCAATTACGCTGTGTCTCACAGATTCCTCAAAAGACTAAAAGTACAGTTGAACTTGCGCAACTGCCACCTGCCCAAGACAATCACCTTTTACAAACGACCACCTCCTATTTCCTCCATATATTTTTCTAAACTATAATTATAATGACACCGTTCAAGATATTCACCTGACTAAAACAGCCACTTTGTTCCTTGACAATGGGTGGCCGTCTTGGACAGTTTTGACAGTATTTAAGATTAAAAATCAAATGGTTGCAAAAATAAAAAGACATCAGACAATCCAACAGTAATGAGAACAAACAAAATGAGCTTAAAAAATCAAACCACACTGGACAGAGCACTTTATCAACCTCTGACTACAGTATTTACTGTTCAGGGACGTAATCTCACCTGTAATTATCCTCTGAATCAAACTGGAAGCCACCACCAAACAGCAGCGCAGAAATAGGGTTACACTGAAGACATTGGAAGATGAGAAGCAAAAAACAATAAAACTCAAAAAAATAAATTCTGAAAAATAATATAACAAACAACATAATTACAAATTAAACGTAGAGATTGAGCAATTCTCACTACGTCCATGAAAGCATGCCAGTGAAGAACTGGTTCAAAGCTGACAGATTTCTTCACATAAAGCAAACTCGTCTCTCAGAAAGAACACACAGCTAAACACTGAGTATATTTAATCTTAACTTTAGGTTAAATTCTGAAATATGACACCTGAAGCTAAAAACATGTTCTTTTATTAGAAGAAAAATATATCATGTATAAATATATATCTCCCAGCATGGTGGAATAAAGCGCTCGCTAGGATAATGACATCAAAGAAACCAACATTTTCAGCCTGTTGGGCAATTTTTATTGATTACTTTTTTGGCTCAAAAACCTTTTATGCCCATTTAAAAACAAATTTCTACGTGGATTTTACCTGAAAAAAGGTTGATCAAAGGCACAAAAAATGTAAATTTGCAGTATTAAAGAGCTCTCAAGTTTTGGAAGTCACTAAACTTTGGCAGCTATTTTCTCGATAATTTTACCTGACACCGGGCAACCATGTATTTCTCAAATGAATAAGCTGAACAAACCAAAAATCAAAAGCTTAAACACAAAATCTTCAACTTTTAAATAACTAACTTGGATGTTTCTACAAACTATGAAGATTTAAAAAATTAACGTTAAAACTCCCCCGCAGCATACAATTTCCGAAAATGACTTTCAGTCTTTATGAAAAAAGGCAATGCAATACACATATCAACTGCTCCTTGTAAAACTCCATTTTTCAATATAGCGTAGTATTACACAATGCAGACAATATCTGATGATGATCATTGTCGAATGAATGAAATAGACAAACAAGACACAAAATATTCCATCTCACACTTACACTGGACGACCCTTTCTCCAGGTTAATGTACAGTCGAGGTGTGCTGAATGGAACTCTAAAAAAAAAAAAAGAATAGAGTAAAAACGTTTTAGATGAAAATAATAACAAAAACACAGTGATCAGAACTGTCTTAACAAGAGGGTTATTAATCTTTCTAAAAATCTTGACACAGGATTACTTTTAAAATAATTTTTAAAAAACAACCTCCGAACCTTTCAAAATAATACTTTTTTTCATACAAAGTCCTCTTGTTTATCAACTCATCCATATACTAAGAACTAGCATCTGTGATGCAATTTAGTCAACAACTGAGAGTGAGTGAGTTAACCTGCAGAACCAAGACACCTAGCAAGGAGCCATAATCCTCACTTTGAAAACCCAGCTTACCAATACAACTAATTTCACGTCAAGCAAATCTCACAGCTCTCTACCTATCCACTAATATCAGTTCACCTTAACGGGAGGAGCTACCCTAAAGGACCATTTTCTATGTTTGTTGCCCGAGATCAAATCTAAGTACACATATAAGTTAAACATAGTAAAATCTCTGGATACGCAATTTTATTTTGGCATAGCTACAACGGTTGCTATTGAAACGGCCGCCATCTTGAAAATAAACAATGAATTTAAAATCCCTAACGCTTTCTTATTTACAGACCAAATTTGACCAAATTTGGTGAGAGTATACCTGAACCAAACCCTATCAGAGTAACAGCAAGTTTTTTTTCAATACGTGCAAAAGAAAAAAATTATGAGAATTTTCCCAAAGTATAAAAAAACTTTTTCTAAATTTAGGTTGCATAATCGCTTGCCAAAGGAAAAGTGTTACTTTTTTCGCAAATATCTTTCTGTTACATTGATGGCAGCCTTGCCAACTATGTTTCCTGAAAGTTTCATGTCAAAAGGATGAAAACTAAGGAAGGAGTAGGGAAAAAACTGCTCAAAAATTACATTTTTTGAAAACCTACAATAATTGTGAAAATTCACTATATTAATCCATCCTCATGTTTTTTAAAGGCAAATTACCTGTAGAATAAAGTCTTTCTCAATTGAATCCATGCTATTTTTAGACAAAAACTGGTGGATCTTCAAAAATCACCCAACATAAAATGTGCATAGCCTGACCCAAAATCTGCAAAATCAAGGGTCGCTCCTCCCCTTAACAAAGAGAACTAGCAAAGAGAACAGCAGCTCATACCCAGTCTCCGTTTCGAAGTATAAGAAACATAAAAGTGAAAACATAATCAGCTACTACTGATGAAAAATTCACAACCAGTAATATATTATGTTGAGAGAATGTTCAATAATTTATTACTGATTTCAGTTTTACAGCATTGGAGAATGGACAATGATGATGTTACTGGCATATGCAAAAGCAGCTTGAAGCTCAGAATTATGAATAACCAAAAACTAGACAGTTCAAAATCATATCACTTAGGCTGAGTATAAAAGAAAAAGCTGAGGCATATCTGTAGACTTTGAGTATTCATTAAAATTCTAATATTTGATAATTACATTTTTTTTTTCACTGAACCAGAAAAACAAATGTTGAAACCTCTAAAAGTGAAAAATATTATTATCGGAGCCACATATCATAATAAAACCACACTAAATACATACTACATCCCAGAAATATATGTAGAAAAGTTCTCTGTTTGAATCTCAAAGCACAAAGTAAAACTCACACACATGTTTTTAATGCTATCATAAGACATTTTTTACCAACATCTCATGGTCTCAAAAAGTAAGAACAAATACTGTCAAGGGTCTCATCTCAACATGAAACTAGTTCTTGCCTTTTTGCTTTGAAAGACCGCCAGTCATCATTCTATTCACCAAACATTGTCGGAATCAAATTTTGTTCTTTTTCTTTACAGCGTTTTATGATTTTATATTACTCATTTGTTGATCAAATCCAGTTCTTTAAATGAAGGAATGCAATGTATTCATGTTGCTTTGAAAAAGAAACATTAGATGGTCAAACAAATATAAAATACAGACTGAGCACGTCAGCATTATCTGTCTCTCCACCTGCCAATTTTTCTGTCAATCAATATTTTCCTTTTATTATTAAATAAAACTGGATCATTTAATAGAAGAGACCATAAAATAAACTAACTTATAATGATAATAATAACAACTGCATTAATACAGTGTATATCCATGCTCCATAGCATGCTGTATGTGCTTTGCGATCATGTTTCTGTCCTGCTCTTGCAATAGACTGTTAATATAATTCTGTCTTTTGATTTGTCAGTGGTACTGAATAATAATTCAGCTCTGTACAGCACTAAGCATTCTAGGGATAAGGCACTCCACAAATTCACATCACTATTATTATATTACTATATCTTGTCAAGGTATTTACAAACAGAATAAGTGTTAGATTGCCCATCAACCAAGCAGTTATCTCCACTCTTGTGCTCCATGTGTAAAATAAACATGATCATTTTTACACGCAATAAACTAAGGGTGAGGTCTCTTCAAAAAATCAATCACAAACTTAACAACGTATTGTTAGAGAGCAAAAGTGATTTTTTAAAAAAAAGGACTCCTATTCACACATGTCAACACTGAACATCAAATATTTGTTCCCACGATCAATACTCAACTGATGTAACTTTGTGATTTAGTTGTTCTTAGCATATTTAAAAACAAATTCATGAAGTGCAGACTGTTATTTACAAAGTGAGACAGTGCATAACACCCTCCTTCACAAATCATTTACTTGAGTTTGTGATTTAGAAAGTGGTCACATAAACACAAGAAGCAGTCAATGTTTTAGGCACAGTTGTTACCGGCTGGCAAGACTGGCAAAAGGCTGTACTGCCAGAGATGTACCCATGACTATAAGCAGATCGCACTCATCCAAATCCTGGAGATCAACACAGATTACAAAACGTAGGCTACAGGAAGTGTATGACAATTGCATTTATGCGTTTGTAAGCACAGCCCTGAGGACGAGTAGATAAGGGTGAGTGGTGGAGGTTAAAACTTAAAAAAAAAAAAAGAAGGTGGGGGAGGGGGAGAAGAGGAGGTCCTATCTGCAGAAGTTACATAAAACAATTTTCCCTGTTAGTAGAGGTTCCCTCTATTGTGGAGTGGCGGAAAATAGTACATTCACAGGCTGGGGTTATCCTTATTCACGAAGATGCATAGAATAGATAATCCACAAATTGGTGAAGGTTCCAACAACAAAGTGGTCCACGAAACTCTTGTTCATTCGCAGTCTGGGGTAACCTATAGACAACCAGGGGAAGGTTCAAACAACAAAGAAGACAAAGAAAATCTAGTTGATCACAGGCTGGGGAAATCTATACACATGCAAAGGACGATTCCAACAACGGAAAAGACAGAGAAAAATCTAGTTAGTTCACAGGCTGGGTCACTCTATACGAGGGGCATACCAAAAGTTTTTTTTACCTGACCACAAAGGCCTGGATTTGATAACAACGACCATGAAGGAATCAAAGGTGGAAAACTGAAATTTGGTAATAAACTTAGTCTTTCTTTAAGTAGTTGCCTCCCAGAGTTATACATGTTTGCCATCTGTGTATGACCTTGGAAAGACCTTGAGAATAGAGGACCCTCTCTCAGTCAGAAAACCAGCCCTCAACCGCTTCTTTGACCTCATCATCACTTTTTTTACACCAAAATTTAATCACAGCATAGGATGGGCAATCAGTTCCATATTACGGCATGCATCTCCATAAAAATATCCTGTAGTTGCTTGCCTTGCAAGAACAAATACTTAATTACTGCCTTGCGCTCAATTTTCTCCATTTTTATGTTGAAACTGGTTAACAACATACCCCCATTCACTAATTACAGTGCGCTGGTGGTAAAACCAGTAATTCTGAAATTCCCCAAAATTTACAAGCATTCTAGGAAGATGATTGTTGGCTTTCACACCAAATTTCAGCTTTCTACCTTTATTCCTTAATGGTCAGGTAAAAAACTTTTGGTATGCTCCATATACAACCAGGGGTTGGTTCAAACAATGGATGGGTCATAAGAAAATCAGGTTCAACACATTCTGGGGCCAAAAAAAAGCAACCAAACTACAGAAGAGTTAAATAGAATGGTTCAATCACTGACAGGGCCTGAAGTAAACCCCCCAAGATCCATTCTACAGGTAGATCTACTGTGGTTGAGATAGAAGCTCAGTCCAACCTTCACTCCTACAACCAAACCCTATCCAAAATTCCTTTTGCCATGTGTAGTCTATATTTACAAACCCTGCCAAGTACAAAGGATCAGTTAGTTAGTGTTGAGATAGAGGGTCTGTCTAACCCCTTTACTCTTATCACTGTGATCACCCCCCCCCCCCCCTTTATTCCTTTAAATATATTTAGACCACATTCGAAACCTTTGACTCCCCCCCCCCCTTCCCTCGCATGAAGGGTAGAGGTAACTGGTCAGTTCGCTAGTTTTAACCTTCACTCCTACCACCATCAACCCCATCAAAAGACCTTTTTTCTCTTATGAATATAAACTTAGTCTACATTTCGTCAACACCCCTCCCCCGAATCAAAAGACTCCTATCCTCCTCCCCTATCTGTAACCTTTGACCCTCTTGTAGAGAGGATCTTGTAGAGCTTTTCACAGCCTTCAGGAGGTGAATGACCCACTCCAGCCTGATTACCTGTTGACCAGTGAGGCAAATGGCTGGACTTGTAGTGAGGTACCCATGATCACCAGCAGGTCACATTTATTAAAATCCTGAAACGTGGTTGGGTTAAAAAAAGAAATGAATAATTGAGATTTCATTCAAACCTATCTCTATTGTCCAGCAGGTTTTTTCCCAAGTGAACTTATTTCTGAGTTGGACAAAAACACATTCTTTTTTTCCAATTCAAACTTACCTATAATATTTAATAGCTTTTTTCCATTTCAAATCTATCTACAATATTCTACAGGATTTCCAGTTCACACCATTCCATAATACTCCACAGGTATTCAAATTCAAACCTATCTACTGGCTGACCAGAAAGAAAGTTCATTCAAAGAAGTGTTAATAACTTTCTTGTTTTTAACAGAATTGACATAAAAATTGACCGAAAGTTAGAACATTTATCTGGATTATGTTTTTTTCAAAAATATGAATTGTTGTTGCACAATGGAAAGATGATAAAGCAATCCATCCCTGAACAACGTGCTTTTTCAGTTAAGATGTATCAGTAAGCAAAATCTCCCAAATAGACCTCTGCATTGGATAGATATCAATAAGAAAAATAATTTTCCAAGTGAAAGGCCCATTTTGTAATGGACTGCAAATTGTGAAAGGTTTTGGTCCTTAGAAAATAAGAAGTTGAATTCTACACCCCGAGTAACACACAGAAGGCAGCCTGTAAAAACAACACAATCTTGAAGAGGTTACAGTGGTCCGTGATTCGGTGAACACTAATCAATACCTCGTCATCTTATGAAAGTTCTGGGGGAGCTTGGAACTATAATTTGTTGATAATGAAGGGAGAAAGAACCAGTTTTTCAACCAAGACAGGGCTGTTCCTCATGACGCCAGAGCTGTTCCAGGCTGAGTCAACAACCATTTTGGTTACAGGACAGTCACACCAACTGAGCACAACTGGACATCAACAAACGATCTGGACCTGAGTCTACTGGACTTTCACAATTGAGGGTGTTTGAAGGACAAAATGAGTGGGAAAACCTTGGAAAGTATCAAAAGACTTGAGAAAACCATCACGGAGGGCACAAGAGAGATCTCCCTCAAGCAGCGTCAATGGGTAATTGTCAATTTCAATTAGCTCTTCAGAATGTACTTTACTCGAAATTTGGTGTATCTGGAAGATATCTTGTAACTTTGTTTGTGGCTGTCATATTCTACTGTCATTTACACACAATAAATCTGGATGAATGTTCCACTATTCTGCAAAATTTGGCGTTTGTACCTTTATTAATAGCGATTTTATTGGTGTTCTTTTGGAAAACTTTTTTTCTGGTCACCTAGTATAATACTTGGGAGGTTTCCTCCAATTCAATTCAAACCTATCAATAATACATAACAGGTTTCTAAAAAAATTAAAACCCATCATTAATAATTTGTAGGGTTACTTTAATTCAAACAGACGTTATCTATATACTCAGCAAGTTTTTATTCTAATTCAAACCTACCTATGATGTCTTGCTGATGCTGCATTTTTCTTTCTTTTTTCAATTCAGACCTTTTACAATACTTTAGGTTTAGTAAGAATACTTTAAACGTTTTTATCCAATTCAAATCCTTTATAATATTCAGCAGGTTTTCAGCACGCGGAAACAATTCATACATTAATGCAACCTTCTATCCTCTCTACACTATCACCCTCCCCCCTCCAAGAAAACAGAGAGTTGTAATTGTAGAAGTTTTACACCCCCAAGGACACAATTTAGATCATTTACGAGTCGGGTTGTTTTTACCCCAATTCCTGTCAGGACCAAACCAGACTGAATGGAATATAACATCCCAGCAACAAGATGGAGATACTTGATTAAACAGCTTTCTTAAAGTATTCAGGTACCAAACTTATGTCTTCTGCATGCAGTGGTGAAGAATCTAACCATTACATCGTAGAAGCCCTCCAAAATGCTGCAATGGCACACTTGCAAATCAAACTCACATCTTTTTGTAAGCAAAATAAAGAGCCTCATCAATAACATCATTGACGCTGTTTGAGTATGATGAGAAACCAGAATCATTCAATGGTTCAGCATGCCTCTGTTAAATGTTATGGGCTCTGATGATGACCTATTTCCAAATATTAGTCATTCTATGAGAGGAGTAGGGAGTGAGGGTACATTCTACTCCTTAGAATAGCCTGAGAGGATCTAGTGTAGGCACCAAATGGAGAAACAAACATCAAGATTATTCCTATACATTTTTCTCAACATTTCGCCATCATCATCATCACCGTTATTCATTTCCAAATAATTTTCCAGTTTTCTATTTTTTTGACACTGAACAAATCCCCCCCCCCCCCAAAAAAAAACCCCACCACATTATGGTGGCACAACAGACGGACACTCGGAAACTAACAGATTACTGTTGTGGTGAAACAGTTTGGCTCTTCGATGTTGAATGCACAAAACCTAATTACCATTGTTTATCTTCATCTGTCTGCTCAAATGTTGTATCTTGCTCAGTCTGGGTTAGCCCTGAGGGCTAGGACCAAAGCAGCCCGCCTCCTAAATGGTCTAAATTATGCTGATGGGGAGCATAAAACATTTACAATTGCTGAAAGTCTGAGCAATAATGGAACAGCCTTTCCTTATTCCCTATCTGCTTCTTTCTTACTTGATCTCCAAGCCTGAACGAAAAATCTTGTGACATCTACCTGAAGATGTTGGACTATGCATGAACTTGCTGGACCATGCACGGACTTGCTGAACTATGATTGAACTTGCTGGACTATGCATGAATTTGCTTTGGTACGAGAAACAAAATCTTATCTCACGATAAACATGCCCTGTGCAAGAATGACTTGATCATTTACAATTTTCAAACCACTACTTACCTGTCCAACACACTCAGCAAACCGCTTAGGAAGAGTCTCTCCGAAGAAAACAATGTCTGCAGACAAAGAATAGAAAAAACCCAGAAACTTAGAATACAATGGAAAAAAGGAAAAATTTTTGTTGCCGACTGAAATATTTTTTGAGTTCATAGATTTTTAAAAACGTTTTATTCTGTCCACTATAATCCGAATCAAGCAAATTTCTAAATCTACCGGAAACTGCACTTTCCAGAAAGATTTTAAAGTTATCTGCATCTTCGGCTTTAACAACATAAAATTGTGCACTAACCAGTAAACATGTAAATAAACACAATATACTCAAACTTACAAAAATGATTGACATATAGTTCATAAGGATGTGGACTTTGGTCCGTTCTCTATGAAAAATCGGAATGCAAAAAAATTGACAATTTAAACATTTGGGAAGCAAAGATTTTAAGGCAATCTTTCGAGAAAGGCTCATACTCATGAATTATAACATAATATGTTTTGATATACAAGCATATGTTTCTACAGCAATGTACAAATTTTTCACTAGCTGTTTGTACTACATTTGATAAAATCAATGACTGGTTTCAGAACAATTTTGCAGTCGCGAAAGGAACACATGAAAGGTACGTGAAAGGTACATAAATCTTGAAAACAATTTGAAATCAAAAGAATGATTGCCAGATTCCGTAAGAAAATGCATGTAAGTTAAAGAAAGGAAAGGGGGGGGGGGGTAAAGACACACACGTAAGTCAAGTTTCAGACGCAAAAAAAAAAGGATTATACACTAGAGTGACAACTTTACCTGGTTTCACCACACCAAGACATCCCTCTTCAGAGCACGTGGGAATAACGTCAGCAAAAATTTGTTCTGGATGAGAGGAAGGATAATGTTTAAAAAAATTTGCATTGAAGTTCAATGAAAGCAAAACATAACATACATAAAAAAGGAAGTATGCTTTGGCTTTAACTTTTCATCCATGTACAATAAGATCACGCAAATTGGGTGAAGAGTATTGAAAACTCGCCAAACAACCCAAGTGAAAGAACACCCCACTGAGATTTGACCCAGGGTCATCCGTACTATACTTCAGCAAGATACCAACTGAGCCATCTGCCTGCCCACATAAAGAACAAAAATGGCAGAAGGTAACAGGTTTACAAAAATCTATAAAGATGAAGAAAGAGAGATTAAAAGACCCACTTGATAGACCAGAGTTAAAAATGTAACAAGATCGCTCAGAACGTCCACAGACTACAGCCCAGTCTAAAAATTATTGGTACAGAGTGATTAGCTTACATTGAAGATCAAATCCACATGAGAAAACCGTGCAGAGGTGGAGGAGGAGGAGAAGGAAGGGAAACTAAAGAAGGAAAAGAACAAAAACAAAAAGAAGAACAACAGCAATAACAACGCTGATAAAAACCAAGTATATAAAACATGCCAGACATCTTCCACACTAGTTCTTTAAACCAACATCATAGGATACATGCTGGATAACAGAAAGTGACAAGGAACAAAAACTGTAGGGCATAAGATGTAACCCCATGACAATAGCAGACTGCATTGCAGTAATTGGTTGCCTTGTGTTATGCTGGATCAATATCTATACCTTACAGTGCCAAATAGCTTTGGAGTTTAAAGCTCCCTGTTATCATAATCAGTAATATATATGGCTCTTTTCGTCTATGCAGACGGTCAATTTAGCTTAAGATGGTCTCAAGGTTGTCTTCATGCAGCTTCTTTCTTACAATCAGTAATATAAATAAATAAATCAACAACCGAGACAAATACTGCAGTAAAAATAAAAAGTCTAAAAATCAATTTCACAAAAATTCTCTCAGCGAAGATGTGAAATATAGAGCAATCAATAAAGGTTGCGAGGTCTCACCTTTCATCCATTCCAATGAAAACTCGAGTCCACACTCCTGGCAATGGTTGGAGTAAAATGTGCCGTGCGCCTCCACGATTTTGTCTCCGTCCAGACCAGCTACTCGTTCCAGAGTGTCAATATTCTGGAGAATGAATAAACAATTGTTTTCAGTCATGACAAAGTTATAAAGTTTAAGAATTTAGATTATGATTCACAAAAGCAAAACTGCTAAGAATTATTTTTACACATACAAACATTTTCCTTGTTCAGTAACTAATTTACACAGCAGTACCATACTTTAGATTTTCATTTAAAAGTGGCAGAAACAATTCAGCAATACAATCTTTAAAAAGTCAGAATTAAGAAATACGGTGAAATTCTTTTTCAGAAGTCATAATGTCTAAATAATAATAATAATAATAATAATAATAATAATAATAATAATAATAACAATAATTACGATAGTAATATAAATATATATACATATAATTTTTATTGCACCTACTCCTGTGTGCACACAGCTCTAAACACTTTACGTAATTGTTCTATTAAAAAAAAAAAGATATTTGCTTATATAATAATAATAATATATAGCATTTATACTACGCATTTCCATTTTCTAAAAATGCTCAAGGCGCATTACAACGAAAAAGACATCACATCTTAAAAATTAATCGACATGCATTTACGTAAAACAGAGTATTACACATATAATATAAGTATATATGTGTAAAAATTTATATGAGAAAAACAGTCTCGCAGTGAGGTTGGAAACGTGTTCACTAAAAGTATACAATGCAATAAAAATTCACGAACGGTTACAATAAAGTTGAAACGTGAGTAACTAGAAACATTAATTAAAACATTCATTCTCTACAGATAGAAAAACATTTCCATTCTCTCTCTCTCTCTTTACTTTCTCTCTCTCATTCTCACACGCTATTTCTTCAGTTTCACAATCTGGCATACACATGCATATATATATTAAATATAACAGTACATCATTTTGACAGGTATGCATTTGTGAATAAAAAATGCTTCAGCTGATTTTAAAAAATGGAAATTGTTGGGGTAGATCTTATTTTATATGGGAGTTCGTTCCATACCTGGGGACCAAAGAAGAAAAAGGAACCTTCGCCGTATGTTTTGTAATTTTGTTTAGAGTTTTAAGAATTAGATTATCACAGGCTGATCTAAGGGCTCTAGGTGGATGATATGATTCCAGGAATGTTTTAAGATAAAAGGGTCCACTATCATTTATACATTTAAAACAGAGAACGGCAGTTTTGTATTTGATCCTTTCTTTTATTGGCAGCCAGGGTAGTTCTTTCAGAATTGGTGTTACATGCGCTGATTTCTTTTGTTTCATTATCAATTTTGCTGCTTGATTTTGGAGTACCAGTAACTTTGATAGTTTCTCGGCCGTCAAACTGGACAGAATAGCATTACAGTAATCTAACTTTGATAAAATCAGTGTTGTTACAAGTGTCTTGGCTGCTGCTCTAGTTAAATAATTGCTTACACTGCCAATTTTCTTAAGCTGAAAGTAAATACTTTTGCTGAGCTGGCTAATTTGGGAGGATATAGACATATATATCATAATCCAGCTGAACCCCTAGATTTTTAACACTTCTTTATGAACTAATGGTATGGCTATTAATATCAATTTCAGTTCAATATTATGTAAATGACATAATGCAAACACACACACACAATATGAATGAAGAAACCAAACACACATAGAAATGTGGGCCCATACACACACACATACACAAACATACACACACACACACACACACAAACACACACTTTCTTTCTCATCACACACGCACGCTTATACATCTTTAAGCCATACTAATACATAGTGTAATATATTTAATGCAATCCCCAGGTTAACAAATAATACAAAGATACAAAGTCATTTACATAATATTGTACTGAAAATTTCAACACAGCAGCAAACGATCTATAACCCTGAGTAACCGAGTGAAAACCCACAACAATCCAGTAAAACCACTACTCTTAAACTTGAACTACAATTTGCGACCAGAACCACTCTTATGTCAAATTAGTAACTTGCTAGAACAATGTTCTGATATATTAAAAAAACGTATTTTTCTTCTTCTTTGAGTGCCAGATCTTAATCACATATTGGTGATTGTGGTTTTAAACCCATTTCTCTGTTTCACTGCTCTTAATAAAAAACCTGCTATTTTTGGATGCAATTAAAAAAAAACCCACTATTGGTTTAGTCCCTTTTAACTTTTATTTCCCAGAGAGATCAGGATGTGCACAAGAAGACGAGCTGACCGAGAAGGTAATTAGCAACCACAATCACCACACGAGTCTCATCAGTACTTACCAGCAAAAGATTTCAATGAGACTGATCGACTCTAAAGTGCTCACCTGTGTAAAATGCCTCAACAGTTTCCCCTTATCACTGAGTAACTTGATGAAGTAGTGAGCTGGTGTTGGCTGTATATAAAAAGAACACAGAAAAAGCATCCCTTTAAGGGTCAAGCATGTTTGAAAACAATGAAGCAATATTCCCAAACAATGGGACAGGTTCTTGAATGTAAAAAAAACTCTGGTCTAACTATAAAATAGAGTCCGGTCAAGCTATAAAAAAGAGTCTGATCAATTCATCTAACATTTATGGCATGGCATTGCTGTTAGAAGCGCCATCTACATGTTGTTAGATATCTGCAGCTAACTAGATAGAACACAAAAGAAAAGTGGAACACATCACTGGACACAAACTGTCTTACAAGCAAAAAAACAAGTTTGTGACATTTATATATCAGGAAGCTAGGGTTTCAGAAAACGGGTAAAAACTGTCATCTTGAAGTTGTGCAGTAACCACAGCAACCTTCTTGTACAACAAATCAAAGTCCTCTAAATACCATACAAATACTGGATGGAATGTCACCCCAAGAGATTGGGGAAATCATGTTCTTCTTTATTGTTTCATTCTACTGGGCACTCTAGAAGATGAGATCACTGCTGCTACATCTATGCGTTTGGAACTTACCTTAAATGACCCAGGATAGAGAGCTTTTGCCAACACAAAGAAAGGCTTTGGATTTTCCTGCAGCAATGAGAAGACAAAAATTGTTGCATATCGTTAAAGTCTGAGAAAACAAAATTAAAGAGAAATGAACAAAAAGATAACCAAATCTTTTAGGAAAAAAAAAGATTTGAAAAAAACAACATTAGGGGACCCTACATTTATCAACAAAAAACATTTTCCACACCAAACCTTTAACAAGAAATTCACTTATAAAACAGAACAACACTTTTTGAAGAATATCTAAAAAAAAAAATCATATTGTTATTTACGAGGGCAAACTTAACATTGCTGTAGATGCAGCGCCAGTCTAGTGGCAAACGACATGGAGAGAAGAAGTTAACTGATTTCGTCCATTCGGCCGCTGACAGCGGCTCTGAGTTTTTCCGCCGCGTCCATTTGGCCGCTGTGAGCGGCTCAACGAAATCCGAAACAAAGGTGCACTTTTTAACATAGTTCCTACTTTTTAAGTTGTCGAAAGGAAGTAAAACTTGTAAACAAAGCTGACCTCAAACTCTGAGCGCCAATATCAATCGAAACTCCGCGAAATTCTTGCAAAAATCCTTGTTTTGTTGTTGCGATGTAGGCTAGATCTAAGGGTAAACAACACGGAGTCTGGTATAATAAAAAGGCTCTTCAAAGAAAGATATTCAACTAAATTTGTGAAATTCTTGCATAAATGTGTGCTAGGGTGATATCGCTACAATGTTGCGTTGATTCCTATGGATTATAAGGACTTGTAGAGCTGAGAAAATGCGGTAAGTCGAAATTTTCGAAGAGCTCTTGCGCAATTTTTTTTTCTCATTCGTTTTTGTCAGAAGGAAAATGCAATACAAACAGATTATAGGTCATTGTTATTGATAGAAACAGATTCTTCTATTTATTCCCATCAGTTTGGTATATGACAATACATATTAGAGAAACTTAGAACTTCACAGTAATGCATTAAATAGATGCACCCCAGGTCTAAAACTGAACAGGGAAAAGTAATTCTGTCCAGAGCCTGAAAAAATCATGGACGGAATCAGTTAAAAGGGAGGAAAATAGGTCACCGTAAAGTAGAACAAAGCGTCTTTGTGCATCACAATGCTCACAGTCCATTGTTTCCGGTTCCAGTACACCAAAGGTGAAACCCCACTATGACCCCCCAACTGTAACCCCGGATGTTGCTCATTAGGTCAAGCCCTTCTAAAAGAGGGGCTATACTTTATCTATACCGTACAGTATTTAGAGCATAAAGTAAAGCTCACCCTAAAAAAGCTGATATCAAAAATAGCTTGTGGGTGAGGCAGATTGTATGATGCCAGATTGTCATACAGTCCTGTGCCGGGAGAGCGAAAATCTGGGATGCCGGCAGCTGAGGAGATTAGAGTCATCACAAATGGGCTTACATTAGATTCATCGAACAAAATCAAAACTGTGACATTGCACAAAGTTGTGGCGGGTAAGTGGGTAATTGGCAGATGTTCTATTGTTGTTTGCTCCTTATATGTAATCAAACTTCTAGCATTCTTATCTCTCCTTATTTTTAGTGTTTGTTATTCTTTTGTAACACCTCTTATTTTCAGAACTTGTATGACATAACAGCGTTGCAAGTGCCGTAAAACTCTTAACCCCCCCTCATTGTTGTGATCCACTTCTCAACTTTTATCTCCAAAACTTTACAGAAAGAGCTTGTTTGATTGTAAAGGAAAAAGAAGTCAAGAAGGATTATCAAACGGCAATATTATATGTATGTGTGGGCTTTGAGAGACAGTCCAAGTCTGTGACAGCGTGTGTCTGAGTAAGGTTATCCATCTTAGTGTGAAAGCACAAATCGACTGTTAAGTGTAAGACTCAGCCATGTGCCATTTTGAAAAGTGATGTTTGATGGAGTCTAACACAAAACAGTTAAAATGAAGGTTTAGGATTTTTAGTTTTAATAAGGGTCATACGGCACTTGCAACACAATAAGGTCATATAAGTGGTGAAGTTCTGAGGAGTTACAAGAACAAGAGAGTAACAAACACAAAAAAGAAGGAGGAGAGATCAGGATGATAGATGTTTGACAGGAAAGAAGGAGCAAACCACACCAGAGCACCCGCCAACCATCCACTTTTATGAGATTGTAAGCCTTATCCATTTATTAATCAATCAAAAGAATTTGCAATAAAAATCAAGTAATATCGCATGTTCATACAACATATGTACATGTAAATCTACAACATTTTAAAATTAAGAATCTGCAGGATTGCATTATGTTGCCACGAAAAAATACTGCTGTTTTTTGTTTTTTTTCGATCCAGCAATGAATGGAATAGAAGATACAGGAAAAGGAAGAAGAGAAAAAGAGGATCTAGTTGTGCCCTTATGACAGTGAGCCCAAAATCTTGTAGTTTTTTCTGGTAAGTGTTTTACGGCGCTCGCAACTGCATGAGGTCGTATGAGCGCGCGGGACACACCGAATATTTTCAGTTGGTAGGAAATTTTGTATTTTGCAAGGGTGGCGGCTGAAGCCTACTCTTATCGATTTTAGACCACCAAGGGATCTTCAACATGGGCAACTTGCACACGTGCCCTCCGAGATTTTTCGCCCTTGTCCGAGGAGGCTAGGTGTAGATCTTTTCTACCAGAAGATGAGGGGTGTGGCTGAAAGACAGCAGTAAGAAGGAGCCAAGGAGTAGCAGTAGAAAGGCTGCAGAAAGAGTCAGGAGCCCAGAGGAGGGGGCAAAGGAGGTGAGTGGGTGGGGGCAGAAAGAGGAGACGAAAGCAGACGACAGTACATTGCTAGAGAGCAGGAAAGAAGGTGAAAGGAGACAATTTAAGAGAAAACATTTTTTCGGTCGCCACCCAGATTTGAACCTGGGACCTTTGAATGAGAGGCCAACACCTTAACCTCTAGGCCACAAGAGCCCACTTCCAAAATCTTAACAACCAAATCAGTTCGTCGAAACATATCTTTAATTCATTTGCATGGTCCCATTTACTTTTCGTATTACTTACAGGTTGAAATACCAGCTCCAGCCATTGTCACAACATTTTTGCACTCCTCACTTGCAAGGAATTTGGCAATGCCAGCGAGGCTAATTTCCACCAGGCGACTCTCCGGCTTCTCACGAAGGCCAAGGCTTCGGGCTAGGTACTCCGACAGACTGAACATATCCACTGAAAAAGCAAAGAGGACACTTGATGAGACTCCCCAATTCACTGTCAAAGGCCAGCACAGTCTTTTCCTTCTTCGTTAACCCCAACAAATCTTAGGGTTAGTCAACAGGAGGTTTTTTAAGGTGGAAGTTGATTTGTACACATGATAATGACAGTGTTTCTTATTTAAGAATTGTGTTCTTAAGCTTTTGGTAGGCTATATAGGCAGTTTCTAAGGGACTATTATTTAATGTATACTGACCAGCACTTTCTCAGTTTTCTATAATGATTAATTTGACCATTTGAGCCGTGCCCCCTTCCCCTGAGCATACATGAGTAAAGCACCTGAGCTGCTTTGAGTTTTCTGCTAATTTTACATTACCACACACTGAGGTGTGAGCGAGTATTGATGAGAAACCCAGTATAGTATAGAATGAGTTCCTCAACAGCATATTACGTTGTCGAGAGAACATTTATTGTCTATTCACAATGACAGAGGTATACTTCTTGTCACAGAAGTAAAAGGGATTTCTTTAAGTAGGTAAAAGAAGCCTGCAGAATGATAAAACATAACTCTAATCAAAATACAGGATCAATACTTACTGCTGTCTTTCTCAGCAGGCTGAAAAAAGAAGAAACATGTTTTGAGTATTTGCCCACACTTCCACACAGTAAAAGACAAATAAAGACACAAGCAAATATTGCAACATGCAGAGAGACAGACATAAGAGTAAGCATAGAAGCATACATCGGAACACAAGATGGAAAAAAAGTCATTTTCATATAGACATAGAGAGAGAAAAAAATGAAAAACAATGACAAAAAGAAATGTTTGAATGAATAAACTTCCAACAGTCCATGTTTGTTGTGCAGAAAAAAAAAGTTGTCCCTCAACATTTGTCACAACAAACAGCAAAGGGCTTTGTTGCCTCGAGTTAAAGTGTTGGCAAACTCCTGGTTCAGGTAGGAATGATCAGATGATAACTTTGGCATTATTTTTTAATCAAAAACTTCATTCAGAAATTCTTCAAATACACACTAAAGCAACTGCATAACTATGCATCTCTAGATGCAATAACATAAAAGATGGTACTGCGCTGGACTATGAAGCAGATGCCCCAGGTTCCAGTCCCCAACAGGGCGTTCTGAACTTGGGTTGCTTTGGGAAGTTTTTTTCATGCTCTCCACTGATTTGATTTGGTCCTGTCAGAGATGACATTACATTCGGAGCAAATGGCTCTTAGATTAATCTAACAGTGTTGAACAGGTCATTAAACCTATGCAATGACCAATGGCCTCTGCCAAAATACTCACGTTGTCATCTGTGCCGTCATCTTGTTTGGCAGCTCCTTCAGGTGCCTCTGCTCCTTTACAATTATGAATAAGAGAAGAATATGAAAAAAACATATGTCCAATATTCTATAGTAATATATATGTGCAAGTAAACACACATGAAAACTACCAGGGAAAAACGATGGTAGTCACAGACTGAAAATCGTAAGGGTACCAATTTTGAACGCTTGTTGACTCATAACTGTATTTCTGTTCAACTATTGGTTGATTATTGTTGTTAGATTTCCCATTCAACAACACTTAACAATAAACCATCAGTCAAGCAAATATGAAGTTATGAGTCCACAAGTGTAATGTTAGTATATACAACTGTAGACGGGCAAGATGAACAAACACGACACCAAGCAATAAAATGAGCCCAGGTGCAGTTTCTGACCTTTAATGTTGATCTTCAAAGTGAGTAACATTAACCAAAAGCACATGGCATATGGGGCGCTTCCAGTCCATGACTTTAAAAAAGTAAAGTACGAAACTGTGGCTACCGTGACAACAAGTTTTTTTAATTGGCACATGTTTTAGTGAAGTTTTAGAATTCAATTCAATGATAAGCCCACGAGTGTAAACATTAGCACAGTACAGTTGCCAACATTGCCCTTTGTACATTCTATAATACTTATTTTTGTTCCCATTGTTGGCACACGCACGCACACACACAGACAAGCATGCATGTACACAAACATATGGTTAGATGCTGCAAACTGACTTTTCTGTAGGTGAGTTCAGAGAAAAGAGTCACAGCATCACTGGGAAAGAAGTCACTGGCAAATACAAATTTGTGTCAAAATATGAAATAGGCCTATATACAACACAGTGTTCAGCACTGGATAAATACCCACTAGAGTTATTCATTCACAGGCTCCGGATTCATCTCATAATAGATCTGTCTTTGGTAATTTCTCATTAAGGAAAAGCCCAAGGACAATTTTGTAGCATGTTCTAAAATCTACGGGTGAAAACTGATTAAGAGACAGACTACAGGAGACTTACCAACACTCTTGTCATTCTCCACCTTGTCCTTGAGGGGGGAAAAATACAATTGAAATGAACAGTATGCACATGTTGATAGCTGGATGCAAGACTCTGACAAATGCCATTTCGCAGTTTGGTGTTTGTCAAAGTCTTGCACCCAGACATTGTTGGGTTAACAAAAATGCTTTGCTTAGGCTAGGGGCGCACAGGACAACTTTAGTTGTGAAACAGTTTTCTCGCCCAAATGTATACAATGAAATGGATAAGCACTGCGTGCACAGGCAACTCAGGTTTTTGGAAACTGAAAAGTTTGTGTTTTGTCAAAACTTTCCAGCTACGAAGTTTAGTTTTAGTAGAGGTTTTACGGTGCCCGCAACTGCATCAGGTCATATGAGCGCCAGAAAATTAGAGGTGTTACAGGAGAGTAACAAACATAAAAAAGAAGAAGGGGAGATAAGGACAATAGATGTTTGATAGGAAAGAAAGAGCAAACCACACCAGAGCACCCGCCTACCACCCACTCCGGCAGCGCAACTGTTGTTCAAATATCCTGTGTTACGTACCACCAAATTGACATACAGCGCACACAGGCAACCAAACTGTCTCAGGACTCGACAAGGCCCCGCCTCTCCCCACATTTTTTCACACAGCACAACAGACTTGACAGAGGCACACACAGTACATTGTTTCACTTCTGCAAGCCACCCTGAAACCCCCCCACTGTTATGGCTAGTGCCCATTCATCATCATCATTGCCTTTCTCACCCTGCACCAGGGTATAGGCCACGGACAAACACCTTTCTCTATCCTGGGCTAGCCTCTTGATGTTATTCCATGTCTTCCCACTTTACTGTACATCGATTTCTGTAGTGCACATTAATACACAGGTAAACATGGTGGGTCCACCAGAGTTCAATCCGGCCAAGATACATTTTTAATACACAAAAAGCAGAAAAATATTACTGGCTAATGTGGTAGGGTTCACTTAGCCTATATGGCCACTTTAGTCCTTATCAATCACTTCTGTTTCTTACGTAAACAAATGGGAAGGCAATTTCCAAAGAGCCCCCAAAATTCCCTTGAAAAAGGTTGTGGAAAAAATCTTACTGCCGGTAACTCCTACCTTCGAACTGCCTGGTTCTTCGTTTGAGCTCATCACTGCAGTTCTATATCAAATGAGCAAGTTCTTCTAACACTTTGTTGAATTGCGGTCTGAAAAAATACACATTTTGACATTGGAATATGAATAAAAGATTATCATTATACACCAGATGTGACAAAAGCATTTAAACTGCACTTATGATAAAAAAACAAAAAAACCTGGCACTAATAGGCTACTCTAATCCAAAACCATTCTTTCAGTTCTTGTGAAAATTTAAGTCATCACAGTAATGAAGTAGAGAAGAAACCAATAATAGCAGCAGAGAAAAATAAACTCTCTATGGTTCTGACCTGCTAAGGGGGGAGATGGGGAGGAAAAAAGTTAGGATTATGATGAAAGCGCATAAAAATAAAACTTCAAATCTCTTTTCCTTTAAACTGTCAGAGCAGTGATATAATATATATATAATAATAATCCAACTCTCAAAATTTCATTTGAATTAACAGTTCCGACAATAACATATTGAAAAAATAAACTCCACAAAAAATGGGCATAAAACAAATAAAAGGGCTTGCAGTCTAATAGCACGATAAACTCTTAGGTTGTTTTTTTGGTACTACTTAAGAATCTGGGTCCCGTTTGGGGATACAAGTTTTGACCAAATTGGTTTAGACTTGGCATCATCCACACAGAGTACTGGATATCAATACTGATTTAAATATTCAGTATCGATGTTTTATCAGTAGATCTAGCTAGTGTTGGGACATACACCACTATTTAGAAATTGATGTGATACGTGATACTTTTTCAAGGAATCGATTCGATACCGATTCCGATACCTAGTAGGCCTACTTGTACATGATTGATACAAATATTTTTCTTTACCAATACACACACCAGGCACCCAAAATCAACACATTAATAGCAGGATAGGGTATATAGGTAGGGGCAACAAAAAAACAATCCAAAGAACAACATTTTGCATTTTTTTAACCAAAACAAATCGAAACAAAAGTGATTAAAATAAATGAACAATTTAATCAAATAATGAACAGCAAATGGCAACTCGTAAATCTCCAGTTAATGACTGAAACAAAATGTGATTTAAACTCATGATTTTAGAGATAGATTAGAGGCCAAACGCAAGAAAATGTTAACCCTGGAAGTGTGCAGGCCCTATATAAAGGGCGTGAGATGGGCTACCCGGGAAGCGCGCCGGCCCTATATAAGGGACATAGACACTGACCTTTTTCAATGGAAAATTCTAGTATTCCTTATATGGAAAATGACGTAGTAAATTACAGGTCAAAGTTATAAATATGAACCAATGACTTTGCAAGTTATCTTGACCTCGTAGAGCGTCTCTAGGCCAAGATATCGATCGATAAAGTGACGTGATCCAGCTGAGTAACTACACGCTATGTGTTATCCCTTGTTTCGCCATGCTAATGTACTAATTGTTTTGCGCTTTGTTTGTATTTATTTGGTCTCACAAAGCACATACAGAATTAACCCCATGTGGGAACCGATGATGTCACATCTTTACTGTGGGGACAAGGGAGTAGCACATTTAACATCTTCTCCTTCACTGCCAAAACATGACAGTTCTTTTTTTTACAAAGCCTGCTCTACTCTGGCGTTGACCAGATGACAAGGACATGTGGATACTTGAGGGAGGCATTGTGCTGCTAAGAGTGAAATGCTCGCTGCTAAAGGGATTTGAAAACAACAACAACAACAACATTTGATCGCTTATCATATTTGAATGGCTCATACTATCAGCTTTAAGAAAAGATATATGGTTTTATATTTGCAAGTGGCTATTCTACGGCGTCACGCCGGTCAATAGATCAGAAGCTATTCTCCGGCATCGCGCCGCCGGTCTGTTACTAATAATTTGTCAGCGCAGATTTGCAAATACATACCTCCCTCATCTGTTTGTCTTGGGAAAAAATTCCCATAACTTCACCACTTCGTGCCAATTCCATTGATACAGACGATAGGTTTTCAGACACAAACTGCCTCAATTCCTCCAATTTAGAATTATGTTAGGTGCTAGAAGAAACGAGTTCACCACAAGTGACGTGAGTTCATAACAAAGAGTGAGCATAAGAAGAAGTTACATTTTCACTTTTTACAAAAACGGAGATACGACAAGGAAGCACCGAAGTCGCGAAATATTAGTTAAATTTATAGAAAATTATAACAATAAGAGAATAAGTTAAACAGCAAGCTATACTATATGACTAGACTGGATTTTAGTTACAAAATCAATTTTGTTCGTTTAAAAAAACAAAATCATTATTTTAAAATAAGCAAATTGACGACCCAAATAAATGAATAAAGTTACATTAGACAATTATCATAGATAAAATATAATGAAAGGTAGGCTTACTAGGTCCAGAAATCTAGTTATTATATCTCAAGATCTGAGCTGACAAATACAATAGACCGGCGGCGTGACACCGGAGAATAGCTTCCTATCTATTGACTGGCGCAACGCCGGTGAACAGCCACTTGCTTTATATTTATATTATGTGCCTTTTATCATCTCTGTTGAGCCATAAATGGTCATTTTTCAGTAGCAGGTACACATCTCGGGTATCTCAGCTGATATCCCCCGCCAAACCACCATGTTTACAACTGATCGGCCCTGGCGGCGGGGCATTTTTGGCGGGATACTTCCGGTGAAATGCTGAGCGCTTCTAGGGTTAATGTTAAAAATGAGAGGTACAAGAACAAATCTGAACTTAATGTGACACATAAAACTTACTATTATTTTTAAACATGATACCACATTAATCAGCAACATAGGCATATAAACTATCAATAAAATATAACGTAAGTGTGATTTGATTTCAAGACCCCAGTCTTTGTTTACACATGTAAAGGGTATGAGAGAGAGAGAGAGCGAGCTTGGCCTTGGATTAGTGAATTGCCTGGGAATAATTAGTCTCCATGTATCGATCCTTTTCGAAAGTATCAATTCAATTCCGATACCAGAACTGCCCAGGGCCAGGACTAGATCTAGCCAATGATCCGATCTAGGTGGGTAAAGCATGTTTCACTTGTTTGGTATTCATTACAAACCCCACTTCTCTACTCAGCACCAAATCTTCTTTTTTTCGTGTACGATCTTTGGATAGTATAGATCTATTAGAATCTAATGAACTATCGCCATTGGTGGCTATTGGTAGTAATGAGTATGGGTCCGCGACACGCCGTTTATTATTTAAACTCACAGGACGAATAATAATACAATTATTCTCACCCGGGGTGAGGATAAACTGGATATTGTTCTCACCCGGGGTGAGAATAAAATTTCATACTATTCTCACCCCGGGTGAGAATAACGACAGCCTACTATTCTCACCCCATTTTTTCCGTTTCGAGCATCATAGGAACCCTGTCACTGAGTGCTCCAGGCAACAAATCTCGCCTCCCTCCCTCTCTCACTCCGTTGAGTGCGCGAGGCGACTTTAGAACTCGAGAACGGGTGGGCCAGCTCTCGGGCGTGGGAGGCGACTATAGTCGATTTGGGGAAAAACCTTATCTTTTGACCAAATAGCGTCACCTTTTGTTGCTACTGGTATTAATTTATTGGTTCTGTAGGCCTAATGGAAAAGTTTACTCTTGAATGGTTTAACCAATCAAAATTAAGAAAAAAATAAGCCTAGGGTCAAGGCACTGCGTTCCTTAAAAATAATTGTGGGTTCAGCTAGGGAAAACAATTAAACATGTTTTTTTTGTGTTGTAAACAAATGCCAATTCTAACGTTACGAATGACAAACTATTACTATTTTATTTCATTAAACAGCTTTCAGTTAAGGCTATTATTTTTAAGTTAAAAACATATTACTCTGGCAAGAGAATTCCTTTTTGAATTTAGAAAATTTATATTTACACTTGTCTAGGGTTTTGGTGAAGATCGTGTGTTGGGAGCGATTTGTCGATTTGCGCGATCCATCAATCGCGCAGCGCATTTGGTTGATCGAGGAAACTCGCGACAATCCATCGATTGTTGTGCATTCTGTTGATCAGTGGATCACGCAGCGCTTTTTGTCGATCCGTTTGGTTGCACATTCTATAGATCTTACCTTACCCCTAAGTTTTGTTGTCGTCCAGAGTGTAATTTAGTTTCACTCTCCAAAGTCAAACCGAAACTGAATGGAAGGTGAGTATCACTCCAAACACTTATTCAATATGGAGAGGTTGGTTGTGTTCGAGGTGCTCTTGTTCAAGGAAACAATAAAGAAAACAATACTTGTATAATATAATATCAATAAATTTTTAATCAACACATAACAATTTATCACAAGCCATTAAATCTTGACCATATTTGGAATACCACGTGAAGTACTCAGCCAATCACATCCGTCCAAATACTGAGTGCAAGAGCTCGATTTAACGTCGTGTCAATGTATCTGCCTCTCTCAACCGTCAACACCTTTAGTTCAACACAACTCTTCTTCGAGGCAAAACAACAGGACGCTCAAACTCAAAGACTGACATGCTCAGTAAACCAATTTTCTTTCTGTTTTATTCACTTCATCATCATAGTTTATCGACAGAATGCGCAGCAAGTATATATTTCACGGATCGACAAAAAGCGCTGCGCGATCCGCTGATCAAAAGAATGCGCAACAATCGGTGGATTGTCGCGCGTTTCCTCGATCAACCAAATGCGCTGCGCGATGGATGGATCGCGCCCAACATGTGCATACTCTCAATCTCAACTCAAGATTTTTTAAAAAGTGCAGCAATAACAATCCCTGCGGGAACCTAGAAAAATCGGCCAGCGCTCTGGGGCAGGTCACGAATGGTCATGCTCTTACAATTCACAAATTATCTCCTATCATCCGTTCTCAACACCCAGGTAGACCTAAAAACCTATTGCATTCTCATCTCAGACTGGGTGAGAATAATATTCATTTTATTCTCACCCAGGGTGAGAATAACAATAAATATTGGTGAGAGACCAGGAACACAAGAGGAAAAATCCAACTGAATTTTAAGCCAGGATCCTTAATTTAGACAGTTACACAGGACACAGAGAAACAAACCCGACTAGATCTAGAAATCTAAATTTGGACTTCACTCATCAAGCTTGCGTGGAGAATAAAAATATCAACAGACAGCGAACTTCAATGTTTATCAAACTGTTGCCCACTTTGTACTGGTTGGTTTAGTTGTAAACATTGTCATTGTTTTTATATATTATATATATATTATAAGTTGATAAAAAATTTTTTTAATGAATATCTATTTTAAATATTTCTTTAATATAATAAAAATATTAAAAAATGAATATTTTATGAATTGTTAACCTTTTTTAACGCTAAAAAATATAAAATAAAATCTATTAAATTTACCAACAAGCTATGCTCCCTTATAATTCAGATCAGTCGGTACTATTCAAAAAGTCTAGTTTATTACTAGCTTACCTTAGGCTACCTGACTCTCCATGGTGTTGGGTGTTCAAAAGTAAAGGCGTAAGTGAGGCAAAGATTCTGTAATCTAGAATCTATATCTAGTATCTAGATCTATATCTAGATCTAGAATTTGATCTATATCTAGATCTAGAATTTGATCTAGATTCTCTATATCTAGATCTAGAATCTAGATCTAGATATCTAGATCTAGACTCTAGATCTATATCTAGATTCTAGATTCTAGATGTAGTAAATCTAGTAGTAGCCATCGTGGCGATTTTGTAGTTTCGTTCGTTAAAGTTAAAGTCAAGAGATGGGGGGTTTCAGGGGGGCCCCCCTGACCTAATAAAAATATGGAGGTTGGGGGGTTCAGGGGGGCATGCCCCCGTGAATGTTTTCCTAATGTGATGTTTTAAAGTTAGGTTGCATCCCCTGCTCTTTGTGCAGCCTATTTCAAAGAGTATTTGGTCATCAAGACTTCTGGATTTCTTCTCTGGATGTAAACAAATGGGTCGTGGACTTAAACGAACGGAACTACAAGATCACCGCCATCGTTTCTACATGATAATGGCCACCTCTATTCTCGAAGCGGCGATTGTACCCGTCACCTGATGACAGGTAGCCCTGAGGGGCACGGGTATACCGCCACCGGCCAAAAGGTGTAATAAAGGTGGTCAAGTGGCGGTCAGATTCTCTCAATGGAACACTGTGGTACCCATTCCATGCATCTGTAACTGTCTTCCATGTGTTCCCTGGCACACGTCGAGCTAGGAGGAACGGGGCCTCAGCGGCAAAGGTCTCCCGTTTACAGAATTTGTTGAGTGGAGAGAGGTCCACTGTACGCCTCGGGGACCCATCGTGTTTCCTGGTAACGACCATGCGATGACACCAAGTCACTGGTTCACCGTAGGGGACCCTCTCAATGACGCCCAGGGCCTCGTCACGTAGGAGGTCCTCATACACACGCCTTTGCCAGTGCATTGGGACTGGTGCTGCAGTGTAACATGTGCGTGGGGTGGCTGAATCATCAATATGGATCTCAATGGGAGGACCTGTCATGCAGGGAAGGGGACGATGGGGGCAGGTATTAAATGTGGAGTTTGCATACATCTTTAATAACCATTCCCGCATTTTCTCGTTGTTGTCCGCGGTGGGAGCGAATGGGAGCGAATGGGAGCGATGGGGGACGATCGGGAACGGATGACCTCTGGGGGCAGCTGCAGGAAGGTGAACCTTCCGTGACCTGCTGATCTGTGCAGCCAGCGTTGAGGGACCTAGCATGGTTGACTTTATTGCTGCACTGGTGCTGACCACTGGAAATGGGGCTGTCACGGAAGTCCGTGGCACTGTCGCTATCGCAGCCTCCGATTGTTGGGAAGTGTTTGTCAATGATCCCAAGGTCTATCATAGTGTCATATGACAGGAAGAAGCCAGAGACCGAATCGCTGACGTACACCATTGACTGGCTGGTAATTCTTTGTCCAGATGGGGATTGCCCTGAAAAGTGCCCAGGGAACGCACCGATGATGTTAATTGGGTTTTTGTTGGCGGCCCTGATATCCATGCGGACAGTGTGAAGATCCTTGACAACAAAACCCGCTCTCTGGAAGTCCTGCAGACCCCACAGGTTGGACTGGGCCCCGGTGTCTGCTAGCCCTACCACTGTGGTAGTCCGGATGGCTTTACGCTGATGGATCCCAAGTTCAAACTGTACTGTAGGGTGTTTTGAGAACTGGGCCCGCCGCCACTCGCCCTTGGTGAGGATCTTGTGTTGCAGGGTGACGGCCGACACCTGGGAGATCTGATCACCCATAGAGACCAAGGTGTTCAATCCGGTAGGTTTCTCCCGGGGCTGTGCAGGGCGGCGCCGCTTCCCACGCCAGCAGTCTAGGCATAGTTTGTGGGGCTTCGTGTTCCACACGCCACTTTTCTGTTTGTAGGGGCGGAACTTCTGTCCGCAGTCAGGGCATGGGATGGTCTGTGTCCGCTCGTCTGTTGCTGGTGCCTGGGCCATGCTCTTCTTGAAGCTAGACATTGCAGAGAACGTGGACAGTGGGGTGGCATTGCGGGCCATCTCTCGGCTTTCAACGAAAGCGATGACATCATTCACCGACTTGGACTGGATGCCATCTGCACTGAGGGCTTCTCGACGAATATCAATGTCGGCAATTCCTGCCAGTAAGACGTCTCGGGAGGCGTCCTCTGTGTAGTCAGCATAGACGGACTTGCCACACTGGCACTGACTGAAGACTGTGAATGCACAGGTCTCCGCTTTGCCCTTCACCCTAGCAGCAAACGTACGGAAGTTTTCGTCCGGGCTTTGCTTCATCTGCATTAGCTCAGCTCGTAGAACTCCTTTGGCTGTAGGAATGACAGCGAGCAGTAGGTCACCCAGAGTTTCGCTGGCACATTGGAAGAGTTGGGTTGGTGCGGAAGAGTCGCTGATGGCAGATCCATTCCTGAAGGCTTCCCATCTCCGGCCAAAGGCATTCCACGTTTCTTGGTTGACGCCAATATCAATCCTTGGCCTCTCGAGTTTCGGCCCTCTTGAGGAAGCTGCAGTTTGATTTTGATGGGAGAAAGCATGTATGTTCAGCAAAGCCCTCTTGAGGAAGCTGCAGTTTGATTTTGATGGGAGAAAGCATGTATGTTCAGCAAAGCAGAGACCACGGAGGGGTCCTCGTCCGGCGTTGTATACGTGCAGCCAGGCGCAGGGCAAGAGACAATGACCATTGTGGAGGGTAAGGCACGGTTTGTGGAGTCGGCGACAAGCGCACCTCGGCACTCAGTATTTCGGCGGTGGCGAAGCGACGGACAGCGGATATACGTGCAGGAAAATAGCGGATTCAGGTATAAACGGAAGCGCTAACGATTTCGAAGGTTTGACTTGTGCGGAGAATATCTTCAAAAGTTGATGTCGTCATAAAGAATGACTCATCACTTGTCGGATAACATCAATGAACTTTTAATGATTCAACGGGGTTACAAGTGATGACGACATCAACTGAAATGAAATGGAAAACACAAGACGGGGATGTAGAACGGAATGAAATGATAAGTGATCGCACTGACAAATGAATCTAGACCTGCATGCATGAGTCCCCGAGGGGCGCAGAGTGATGATGATGATGATAGAGCATGAACTGATGAATAACACTAATAATACAGCTACAGATGAGAATAGCCACTTCCTTTGATAAAACGTCCTAGGATTTGACTCCTTTTTTTATGATGTTGTCTTATTCCGATCAATATTGTTAATTATTGGGTAGATCTAGAATCTATCTAGATCTAGATCTAGACTAGATTAGATCTAACAATTGTTTCTGACATGGTTTGCACAAAAGTAGACGTCTTGTTCATCTCTCATAATCATAAATCATTTGAGTTAGAGTTTGAGCAAGTTTAAGTCGAAGGCCGTCGTTATTTGGACTCGAGTCCGAATATGAAAAAATGTTATTTGGACTCAGGTCCGGAAAAAAGGAAGTGTCTTCGTTCTATAGATCTAACGTTCAGTGCTTCCAATTTTCCGCCATTTTTTAGTTTCCCCCGCACCTTTTCTGCCGATCCGATGCCCGCCGCCTCATTGATACGCCCCCCCACCCCACCCACCCCCCATCCATGTTTCCCACTTTCTTTGTTGTAGAAAAAGGTAAAATTGAAGATTAGCCGACCACCTGGCACCTGCATATTATGAGCTGTGTAAAAAAAAAAAGACTGATTCGTTCAAATACACAAGCCTGTGTCATCTCGATTGTTTACCAAAAAAAAGTTGTGTTGCTGTGTAGAGCTGAGCATACGGCAACTTTTGATTCCATAGACCAGCGCACAATTCATTATGTAGATCTACGTCAAGATTAGCTTATTATTGTACAAATAATGATCAGTTGCCATGGGGAAAAAGACTGACGCGTATGCGACGTTCAACGCCCGGACCGATAGTGCCCTCCCTGACATGCACACAGCCACACGTGTGCAGGGCACCCGTCCGACCCTGACACACGCTAACGAGCCATCTTTAATTGCTTCTGATGACCTCTTGACATATAAACATTTATTAGAAGCGCTATAACTTTTCAGGCCGGCCTCAAATTCATCTTAAGATAAAAACTCAGCTCCTGCACAAAACGCCTTTTTGTCCGAAGTAATCCCGGTCTCTTCCCAACCTGAGGCGAGTCACGAGTGAGGCAGGACAGGGAGTCACGAGTCACAGGAAGTCGGAAGTGATGTCATGCTGGACAAGAATCAGAGTCCGAATAACAATTTTTCATATTCGGACACGAGTCCGAATAGTCACTTCGTAAGTCGAAAGACGCTTGGATTAATAACAAGACAGTGCAACTCAAACTTTAAGTTAGGCCTAGAGAACGTATACAAGCTGTCTATTGTCTACATTCTCTAAGTCTAATGTTCAGGGCTTCCAAGCGTGGCATCGAATCCCGGTCCTGGAAGGTTGTTTTTTTTCCTTCTCCTGAGCCTAAAATTTTATTTTTAAAAAAAAATTAGACTCACAGACCACCAAGGAAAGCCACACTGAACTTTAACCAGGCCTAAATGTGTAAAAGGAAAAGTATAGGCTATACTAAGGCCTACTTTGTACAGAGCTCCTCTTGGGGACAAAACCAGAATGTGCATGCTTCATCACTACATAAAAAAACCTACAAAGCAACAAGATATAATTATGGGAACAAATTGTTGGTCCGTTGAGAAGAGGAAAACAACAAAAATAACCAAACAACAAACAAACCGTCCAGGACCGGGATCGAACCCCCGCTAAAAAAATAATGGTTTGACTTCAAGCGCAGACGCGCTGTCACTTCGGCCATCAGAACTTCCGATAACGAAGTGCAGATTAAGCTTAATATTTTACACATGGCAACACGGCGTTTTATTTAGCACTGGCACTAATCGCAACGCGGCGTTTTATTTAGCACTGGCGCTAATTAAATCGCAACGCGGCGTTGCAAAAGGCACTTCCTATAAATTTTACCTTTGCACAAAATCAGCAACGAAAAGAAAGCTAAGCAAAAAGCAAACCAACAAATCAACACAAAAAAAAACTCTTCTTACACCAACCACCCCCTTTTTCAAAAGAAAGCGAAAACCCTTTTGGATTAGCCTTACGGCAGTCTAAAGCCTGAGATAAACCCCGGTTTGGACCTCAGAAGAGAATGGTTTGCTTTCTTTCATTTTGATCAGTCCCGCCTAAGACGTGTTATACGGCCACTTTTCTCCTAGACTATGGGTGACCGTTTCTCACAGGTTTGACTGTCAATGATATAGTCTCCTTGTTGGGTGGCAAGACTTGTTACAGGAACAAATGATTAAGTGAAAAGTAGGCATTGGCCTGGGTGCTAGATCTACCCCAGACCTATTGGGCTCCTTTCCAAGATGTAAAGTTCCTATTTTGATCACAAATAGTTATTGTTATTATTATTATGAGACCTATTATTATTATTACCTGTGTGTCTCAAATTATGTCAAGTCAGCCTCTGTGAGATTAAGATAGAAGGCCTACTAGATTTAGAAAAAAAGAAGTTAAAGACAGAGAGAAAAAAATCACTAGAAAAGAAAGGAGCAGTGACTGATAAATTGGTTATGGGTTATATTAGGTAGCGTAAACACGGCCTCGTGAGCACTTGCGGCCTTCCGACCGCGTGGTATTGGTGAAATCTGGGTAATTCCGATCGCTGTTTCTTTGCTCTTTCGCTATAAAACACCAAATGCCGTACACCTTGTGAAAGTTCTGATTTTCCTCGTTACAATGATGTAAGCTGTTTTTATGTCCGATTAGTAGGAGCTGGAGTATGCCGACGAAAGCGAAGCCCCTCTCAGTCGGAATGCGTGGTCGGCCGGTTGAAAAATTGACACGGGTGCATTCAAATGCTTCACGGAACGAGGGATGATTAAATACCGTCTTTTCATTGGCGGAGAACTGTGGAGCTTTAAACGGGCCTTCCCGTGGTATGTATTTGACCTTTGGCGTCTAAATAGAAAGCTTTTAAAAATACCGTCAAAATGTTTAAAGATCACTTTTTACACATAATATGTAAAATACCGGCTTTAAAAATATGTCAAATAAAAGATCAGCTCATTTTCTATTAGAATAAAGTAATCAATTTGGAATTATTTTTCATCAATCCTTCTGTGAGACTCAGAAAGTATGTGACCTCGCTCGCGGGGTACACGACAGTATAAGCTGACTCGCTCGCCGCGGGGCCTGGTGCAGCGCCGGCGGGGTCAACGTTCAGTGTTTTTGTCGAAATAACAACAGATCATCGTGTTTGAAGCGATAAAATACTGATTTGTAATGATCTCACAGTCTTGAAAAAAATTAGGCTTCATGAATATATTTGTTATAGTGATTGTACTCTGTTAATGTGGAGATGTTTAGTGCTCTTGGTACTCTTTTATTGTCTGTCAAACATGGGGTTGCAGCCAGTGACTGAGTTTAACAAATTTGATCAAATTTTAAACATCTACCATTTTCTTAAAAATTGACTGAGATGTTAAAGAATGGTACCAAAATGCTCAGTGGATATAGGCCTTTCAAACGGAACTGATAAATTTGGCATACAGCTACTTTGAAAATTTAGTTTCTGGTACCTAGTTATAAAAAGTGATCCCAATCGTTACTCATTACCGGTATTTAGAGAATGTGTAAACTTGATTTCCTTCTGTAACAGGGTTCGGTTTTATAACAGGGATTTCACGTCCATGCGGGGGTCCTGTTAAGCCTTAATCTGCAATAAGCAGCAGTGTTCCACAGAGATAGTAGTAAACTCTAGTATGCACTGTCAGGTGTTCAGAATGGAGCAGGCAGCGTCGCTCAAATCTGGTTGGCGAATATTATGGTCTACTCAATACCCTTACTTGGTCCCTGAAGCGATACTTGTTGTCAACAATCTCAGCCTGAACGAAAACTCGGACTCATTGAAAATGAAAGGAGAAGGATTCTCCTTTTTTTTTATATCACGGCTTAACAAATACTTAAATTATGAGTAAACTTGAACTCAAGGAAGTTGCTTGCAGAATTAACTTAACTCTCCGGTAGTGAACGTTATTTTGCTTTATTCTATTCTGAGGGACCGTCAGTCGTCCTGCATTGTGAATTATTACACACTTACAATGTCTTGCATATCATACTGAGTACACTTTGGTCAATCTATCAGGAACACACAGCCATCTTGTATAACAAATCAGAAGCTTTCTTTCACACCAACACATGTGTCATGTGCACAACATTGTTTGACTGTGTGCCTGGGTTGGGAGAGGTCAGACGGGTGGCCAGCACAAATTCTGTTTGTGTGTGTGGTATAAGTGTTTGCATCTTTGTAGAATGGGCTGCGGACAGGTCTATAAAACCAAAAATCTATTGGGTCTTGTCAAAAACTTGTTTTACAGTATAGCAAATAGGAATCAAGACTGGTAGCATCATTTTCTTTTAAATATTTGAGCTATTCCATAAATGCTTATTTTCTGCTTTTTCTCTTTTCAGGCCTGGATGATTGATCTGCCAAGTGTATTGTCCATTCCCAAGAAATGAAAAGGATGAGTCGACAAAATCTTGTCTGTTTCCGATTTCTCATCTGGCTCTTCAATTGAAAACTCAACTGCTGCCCTGCCCATCATAATTTTATCTCTGCATTGCAACTTACTTTCACGTCACCAGCATCATTTGTGGTTGAGATGCTGCCACCTCCACCAGTTCCTCCCCCACTCCCACCCCCACCCCCTGGGCTACCCCCACCACCACCCCCTCCAGTATCAGCACAAAGAAGCACACCCACCGAGAATTTGGGGAAAGACAGAGGAGGAATAGTACTGGAACAGATTTACACATCTTCTATTCAAGAGAGTAGGAAAGCTCTGAGCTCGTTTTTACGAAGTAGAGGGTGAGTCCGGGTTTTTGTTTCACCTTTAGCTAAATGCTTTTTCCAATACTGTTCCTTAAAACGGATCCTTTTGATGCGGATTGATACTTGTCAAGGCGTATTTTCTTCCTTTTATCCCTGTTCTTTGTATCATTTACATATAACTTCATTGTAAAACAATATAGGCCTCTAGCTGTTTTATCAGATAGTATGAAATTTTCTTTTCTTTTTTCTTTCAGATTATCAGAAGAAAATGACAGCAAAAGTTTTACCTTTATTTCATGTTACCAGCCTGTGGTGCCTGTCATGCAGAGTGGACCATTGTAAGAGTTACGTTTAATTGTTTTGCCATTTGATCTATTTAACCCTATCCGTACGCCTTGGGGTTGTATTCTTCAGATTTTGGAATACTTCTGGTAGGAAGATCTCTTTGAAACTTTCAGTATTTCTCAAAAAATTGTTTTGACTGACGGCTATGCAAAGTGTACGGATCGGATTAACGAGTAAATTTCCTCTTTGGAAAGTGGTGGCACAGAGTTCCGCACGTCGTATGGATGCGATGGTAAAACACAATGTACGGATAGGGTTAACCAAGAATTTGAAATATTGGTTACTCAAACTTGTTTTTTTAAGGATATCGATGTAGAATGCTGTTCTCTTCATTTGCATACTCTGGGTACCTTAAAACAAAGATAATTAGTTAGTGTAAAGATAAATAATTAGTGCTTGTAGGTTAATGGGTTTTTAACAAGTTCAGACTGATATCCTGTGGATAGGATTTGAGATTATTTGTTGGATATGTTTTTTCATTTTTTGCTGTTATCCAGTCACATACCTTTAGATGTTTAGGATTCACTATAAAAATTATAATTGTTTTTTTTATTTTTTTTATTAAAGATGGACTGTAAAGTAGATGTGCACGTCTTTTTTATTAGTGTTCGTTAGAGAAATATTGACCAACTTGATTTATAGATGCTGATAAGCACTGTAACGTTTCTAAATACAGTCAAACCTGCTCTAACGTATATCTGTCCATGACAATCACTTGTACAAACGATCACTTCCTACCCCCATTCTATGTCTTTTCTATCTATCTATCTGATAGGCTGATAGGCAGTGCCATGGGTGATGGTGAGGTGAAATTTGACAAAGGAGTAGTGTTGAAGACCCTGGAGAAAAAGTTGCGGGATGAAGAAGACAGGGAGACAGCAGAACACCACGCAATCATTAGGATATGGGAAATGGGGATAGAGAGGGGAGAAGGAAGAAAGGAACGATTATCTGGAAAGGAAAGACGTCGCCGTAATCAGACAGCCACCGGAACAATCAGTATGGATACCTTGCGGGCTTTGGTGCTCGGGGGAACTGAGCACTTATGGACCTGTCCGGTGTGCAATGACGTTGTTGCCCAGGACAGGTAATACAGGTAGTCTGTCTGTCTGTCTGTCTGTCTGTCTGTCTGTCTGTCTGTCTGTCTGTCTGTCTGTCTGTCTGTCTGTCTGTCTGTCTGTCTGTCTATCTATCTTTCTATGTATACATATATAACAATGACACTGTTCAAGGTATCCACCTGTGTAAGACAACTACTTTTCTCCTCAACATTAGTTGGCTGTCTTGGACATTTTAGACGGTTCTTTGCTTCTCAGGTAAAATGTTAAAGTGGGTCCATCTTTGATGCAGGTGTGGCATGGTTGCTCTGGCTATGGCATCAGACCTAACAGGAGGGCACAGAGTCACCACAGAGGAAATCCTGACTCATGCTCAGAACTTGGGGTACAGCAAACAAGGAGAAATGTTCTCAGGTTTGACTTAACAGCTTTAGAAAATCTTTGATAGCAACTATCGAACCGTTATACCATCCACCGTTATAGTGCCAGCCCAATGTACTGCCAGGTTTTGTCTATGCAGGAAGAGAAGTAAATATAAACAAATGATGGCCACTTTAACTCCTTATCTCCGAGAAGCGGCTCACAGCAGTTTGCGGTAGGAAATATTGTGCCGGTGATCTGCTGGCTCCGACAAATTCCTTTTTGACGACACCGACGTTATATTAACTTTCAGCAAATGCCAAAAACAGGTCTCTCTTACTGCGGGAGTTCTTTTATTAGATGAAGAATTATTAACCCTATCCGTACGTCTTATTTTAGAATTGTATCGATACGATGTTGGGAACTCTGTGCAACCACTTTCCAAAGAGGAGATTTACTCGTAAATCCGATCCGTACGCTTTGCATAGCAGTCTGAAAGTTTCAAAGAGATCTTCATACTAGAAGTATTCTAAAATGTGAAGAGTGCAACCCCGGGGGTTCAAAATGACCCCAGGGCGTTCGAATAGGGTTAAAATAAGTTCATTTGTTTCGATTTTATGATCAATTTAGTGATCTTTATGTCACTTTCAGGTTTCATGACTAAAGAGGTCTCAGGCACAGTGAGAAAACCCCCTCTGGAGATAATTAGTTAAACTGCCATCCACCAACTGCCAAAGTTGGGGGCCCAGTGGCTAAGTGAGTAGTGAGTTCAGATGCAAGTAATGTTCAGCAAGTGTTGGTGACACGAGGTTTAGATGGATGGTCACTGGGGTGTGTCCTTGAGCAAGACATGGCAACCGGAGCTCAAAGTACAGGGCGCTGCGCAGTGGCAGAAATGAGTGCTTCAGGTGCATTTCTCATGGTAAAAGACATGATATTTGTAGTCAGTTTAACGCATATTTTGGAGAGATCTGTTATGCTGTTTTAAATAAACAATCATTTATTCTTAAGTAAGTAACTGAAATAGGACAAATTGGGTACTCTACAAACACTTGTCTGGAACAAAAACTAAGGCACAGAAATTAACCATTCTAACGCTGAATAAATCTCAAAACTTTGAGCTTTTAATACTTCAGTGTAATGGGTTGCTGTGTGGGATGGGAAAGAAATTATATAGTTTCAAATGTAGACAAAAATGCGAACTTCTTAAGTGACACCGTCAAAGTCGCTTCGGGGCTCATTGACCCTGTGACCCCGAGCCAGGGAGCTCTGGCAGGCTGCTAATTCACGCTAACCAAAAGTAACAGAATCAGGCAAAAAGTGACACCATAAACATTGTTAAGGTGGTTTTATGCGTGCTACTTTTTACTTCAGCTTCTGTCTTAGTCTAATCTATTTTTTTATTTTCATCTTTAGCTTTTTCTTGTACTGAACAACATTTATTGTGTTTAATGACAGGTATTTAACAAATTAATATATATATATATATTCCTTTGTCGAATCATCTCATGTTGTTTTGGTGTAATATCATAGAAAATGGGTGGTTGTAGAGTGCCACTGGTAGGTCCTGCACAACTTTTCTTTCCCTCTGTTGTTTCTTTATACATATCTTATTTTGTCTCTGAATGAACGATATTGCGTCAATGTGCTTTTCATTACTCAAACTAAAACTCAACTAATGTCATGGGAAATTTTTATAAGATAGGGTACCAGGCTATCAGCTCTTTCAAGTTGAATTTTTCCTCACCTCAGCTTCGTCCATGTGTGAACTGGCTTCTCATTTCCTACCGTCCCAAAATGAACACGTCGAGCTGAACGGAGATCACAGGTCTGAGTGTGTCATGGCTGCCCTGACAGGAGGAGGTCTCATTCTTATGCCGTATCCTTTGTCATTTGATATAATCATTATTGTTGTTGCTGTTGTTGTTTGCTGTGTTGTTTGCGGGCTTGCCCCCGTCTGCCTGTTACCATAATAGTGGTGTGTGTAGCTGCAGCGTAAGAGTTGAAATATTTTTGTAGAATGTGTGTGTTCTGTCTCTGGCTCTTTGGGAAGAAGTTGACTCTTTGGTCCCTCAGGGAGGAGGAATATAAGATGTGATGCATCGTGGTGAAATCAGGCCCTCGTCAAAATAATGTAATCAAACAAATTGGCATTTTTCTGGCCGTTGGGCAATTTTTGGTAATTTTCTTATTTTGGCTCTACTTTCTATGTGGATTGTATTGAAAAACATTGATTAAAGGCACAAGAAATGTAAATTTTCAGTTTCCAAGGACTCTCAAGCTATGGGAAATACCAGACTTTGGCATCCATTTTCTTGCTAAATTTACCTCTGAAACCAGGTGACCCTGATCTCCTTCAATTGCAAATATTTCGACTTCTATTCATTATGGATATTTTTTCACCTAAAGCAAGGTAAAAAGAACAGGCTTTAACTCACTTCAGACGGCTCACACAACAGTTGCGTGACCCCCGCCGTGACGCTCGCGTCGGGTCTCACAAGCCCTGCGTGACCAACTTTGGAATTTTTTTTTCGCTCTACAAATCACGCACGGATCGCGAGACCCGCCTCGTACCCTTGTTTGGCCAAGCCTGAGCTACTTAGACTTCGTTTCGTATCTCTGGGGCAGGTAGTTTTTAAGTTATTGAAGGTGAAGGACAGTGACCCCAACTGGGGTTGAACAGACCGGAACTCGTGCTTTGTTTTTTTCTATACAGCTGATAGTAATCCGACAGTCGCGTCGTAGTAACGGTCGAAGAATTCGCATGAACAAGAATCACATAATTTCGCCGTTTTCTATACTTCTGTACGTTTTGCTAGATCTAGTGTCTCAGAATATGATGTGTCTAATAGTTAGGATCCTGGATATGTACCCGAACACGGCCCGAGTTGTAGTTCTAGGGCTAGATCTAGCACTAGTACCGGTGTTGTTTTTCGCGCAACGAAATCACAACGTCGTGCCGTACATCTGTCTCATGTAATTCAGTTTATGGGTCTGAATCAATGCACAGACCAGCTTTTATATTTTCACCAAACACTTGCACATGTATACAAATCAAACCAGAACACTTTGAACTTTTATTTTTGTGGTTGTAGTGAATTTCATTCTACTTGTCACGTCTCTGGAAATTTTTCGGAAAATCAAATTCATGCCAATTTAAAAAAAATCATACAAATTAAAGTATTAGACTTAGACAACTTTAGTTTTTGTATTAGATTAAGCTTGAATGTTACTTTACTGTGTCAAAAAATAATTCCAATAGGGTAATTCTGAGAGTTGTGGTTGAAATACCCCCAAAAACGCCAGTCTTCAATGCTTGTGACTGGTGAAAGGGCCCAGTCGCAAGTGAGTTAAGATGATACAGTGGAATACTCCGCCCACGTCACACATTCGCACCGTCCATCACAGTACAGCACTATGACCTCTCCATCCCCGCTTCGGAGAAGTGAGAGACACGGTAGGCCTAGATAATCCTGACTAGGCTGGCCTGTCACATGATGCATTCTGCTTGTCTCTACATGCCACATTCTCCCCACTCATTCGATCCATCCTTTATTGTTGGCACTCGTGGGCTCTCCCATTCTTTGTTTCGCAAGATAACCAACAAGTTTCTCAACTGGCGAGTTTTTACATGAATCAATGGCCTATGTGGCATGCGCTGTGCACAGCAGCAGCTATATTCCGGTATAACTGACCCGTGTGTTTGTCTGATTGCGTAACATTAGTATTTTATTTACAAATATAAAGAAGGGAAAAAAACGGGGTTTTAGAAAAGCGTCCTTAAAACAGACTTCTCGTTATTTCAGACTAAGTGGATTCCGCTGTACCAATAACCCCATATATGCCCAAAAATTGAGCACCTGATTCCACCACGTATATGATTAATAACTGTTGACTTGTTGAACTGATTGTATTAATACAGATTGGTCCTCAGACTACTGTGACTAAAAATACTATTGATAGAATGTTTCTGTTATTTTTCTTGATTGAAGTGCCTATTGGCTGGTCTTTTGTAGTTGTTCATATCGTTTTGTGTCTTTGTTTACTTCATGTCATGTCACTTTTATTATGACGGTTGCAAAGTAATGATCATACTCATGACTTGAATACTATTTGAACAGCGCGGTGTCCTATTTGAAACAATGTCTCTCTGTCTGCAGTGGTAGTCAAGATCCCATGTTTTAGCATTTGAAAATTCTTGGAATGAATTGGTGGTGTCTAGATTCTTTTGCCTTTCTTCTCATAAAATAAATGGGAACTGCAAATATGGTCTTTATTTTGAAGGGGGGGGGGGGGGGTCTGTTTTAACATTTGGTAATTTTTTATGGCTCCCTGCTCATAGCAGAAAAGAGATTTTACAGCTGCTGTTTCGTGACGAAAAGTTGGATGTTGGTTTTTTTACAATTATTTTTTATAAAAGCAATTAAAAAGAGATGAATGCTGTTTCTGGGATACTTGAATAGACTTAGAGGCCTTGAACATCTTGCTCTCTCTGGAAAAAAGAAGGCAAAAGAGGGCCAAAAAAGGAAAAAAAGTGCTCAAAGAACTTGAACAGATGGGTGATGGGGAAAGACTAGGAAAATAGTTTCTGCTCAGACCTATCAAGCAGAGGAACGAGCCGTGAACAAAGATTTCCTATTTTGATACGTGTTGAGCAATAGGATGTGTTGGACCGTTTTCCTTGCTGTGAATGGATTTTTCTGTGAAACTACAGTGGAAACCATAATATAACAGGCCCGGTAATAACAGGGATTTTTGAAATCCCCTTTTTTTTCGAACTCTTTGTCTCTATTAAAAGTTATCGGCAATAACAGGGCCTCATCGGGGCCCAACCGGTTATAGCAGGGACAAAGGCTCGATAACAATGTGGAGAGAGAGAGAGAGAGAGTAACGCAGTGGTGGAGCAAGCCCACGCAAGCCATGCCACTGCAAGCACACGCAGCGTGTGAAGCAAGGGAGGGCTAGGTGTGCTGTAGACCTCGATCTAGCCTGAAACCTAGCAACACGCAGGCGTAATGTGTCACCAACGATATCAAGCGCAAGAGAAAATGCCTTTCAATTGACAAAAAATACGAAATAATCCCGGCTGTTGACAAAAAGCAAGCTCCACTGGCAGAGATTTGTCGTCAGTTCGACTTTCCACAAGGGTCAATTCACACCATATTATAGGATAGAGAGAAAATAGTGGCAGCATACTCCAATGGAAAGTTTGCTCTGGATCGAAAGAAGATGAGACTACCCGATGCAGATGCTGTGGACCAAGCTCTTCTGATGTGGTTTAAGGGGGCAAGGAGAAAGTGAGTGCCAAAACCTCTGTTATTGGGTACTTGTCGGAAGGGAAACAGCCCATGAATAAGTACAGCTGGATTAGTCCACAAATGCTTACTTTCCTTGCTTTTCTGATTTAACAGGGTATCGGATATAACAGGACATTTTCTCTACTCCCACCGTCCCTGTTATATCAGGTTTCCACTGTACTTTTTTGTATTCATTCAAAAGACCATAAAATACAGCATGGGTAGTTGGAGGGCACAACTATAGATCTAACTTCTTTACCCCCCCTCTGTTGTTCCTGTCTGTCTATTTTACTTAAATGAGCACTATTGTGACGGTGTGCTCCTCTTTACTCTAACAAGAAACAAACATAAAACAGCAACACTAATGATGTTATGAAATGAACAACAGAAGTGGTGATGATCTTCCTCAACTTGTCAAGATATGATGCAGACAAAAACCACAGCCCATGCCTGCGGAGAGGACACAAAGCACACTGGGCTTTAGTTACAGGTAAACTCTCATAAAGGGATGGATGGTTGATGGGTGCTCTGGTGTGGTTTGCTCCTTCTTTCTTATCAAATATCTATCATACTTATTTCTCCTCCTTCTTTTATTTGTTTGTCACCAGTAACACTACTAATCTCCAGCATTAATATGACCTTTGTTGCAAGTGCCATAAAACTCTTATTACACTAAACTAAACTCTTAAAAAGGGGAAGTCATGTCTTTGAACGGATCTGGGAGAATGCTCAGTCATGTTTAGTATGGCATTGTGCAAAAGTCCACATCAAAGGCAAAAGAAAAAAATACAGAAATGCTTTATTTTATCTCTGCTTGAAAATAGCTTTCGTTGTTATAGTCTATAATAGTTCTTTTGCATTATTCTGTAGAAATAGTCACTACCATTTAATCTTTTTTTTTTCATGGTCTAGGACTTTCCATTGTTGTGGTTTTGTGCATTCCTGTTGAGAAATAGTCATCGCCATTTTCTTTCCTGGTCTAGAATTGGAAACACATTTAGTTGTTCTTGGTGTGCCAGTAGGTCACTCAGTAGATTGGTAAGCGTGCAGTTCAAATTACCATCCTGGCATTCCAGGACTTGGGTTATTTTAAGAGTTTTCATGGCTCTCCAATCCCGTAGCTTGTTCTTTCACACTAAGCCCAAGGTTTTTATTTTCTCATATCTTATAAAACTACAAGAAAGTCAAATTTCTTTTGTAGACATACCAGGTGGGGGAGGGGAGAGGGGGGGGGGGGGGTTGTGAGAAGTTGAATTTCCAAGATGTAGGCACTAAATAAACATCATAGCTAAAATGGGATTAAACAGAAAACAAACACTGAGAATGACAAGTGTTCATCTTGCCTTTTTAATGAAAATAACTGAAATAACAGGAAAAAAAAGTAGCTTTCGTTGCAATTTTCCTACGTCTTACTTTATCATGTGAGCCCATTGTGCACACTACAACTTTATGGAAGTAAAACCCTCTTGTGTGCTACTAGTTTGGCTTCAGGTTTACTCATAGAAGGCATTTTCTATAGGGCATGACTGTCAAAGTATTATATACAGACTCCTTGAAAAATAGAAGTAAATTACTATTAATTGATAAGACACTGGTCTGAAAAACCGAGGTAAACTTGCGCAAAATGAAGCAAAATATGTAACACTGTATTCAGGCCATGATCGGAAATCTTTCAGTTAACTGGCCCTGAGCAAGATTTTTCAGATAATTGACCAGCGATTTAGACCCCTGGAGGGATTTTAAATTATTTCAAACTTCGTAAGTTGTAACTGTAACTCATCAAATTATTTTTTTTATAGGGTCATTTCCCTTTTATTGCAGGAACATTGATTATAATCAATGATATGATCAGATGCCTCTCTTATTTTCAAGCTCATGAAGAACTATCTATTATTGAATTGTTTTCCAGGTTTCTTTGTAGTGCTGAGTTCAGACAAAGAGCTCTCTTGGCTGAAGTCTCTGTGCGAGGCTGACACAGAACACCCCAACCTCTGGTTCTGGCCTAACACAGCGAGTCCCTCAGACCAAGAGTCCCTGAGAAGACAGTGCCAAACACACTTGGACAACACGTTTGTCTTTGCTCATCAAGGCAAGAGCAAGCACACCGGATTGTGGGCTTTGTCCGACCTTCTGCGCAGCAACAATAACCTAGAAGAAGCGGGGCCTGAGAGATGTGCCGACGATTATGTAATACCCGAGGGCGGTGTCCGACAGGGACTTAACTCGCAGATGGTTGTGTTGCGGTCTGCTCGTTTGTCGTAGGAGAGCTACTGCATCTGTTTTTCCGAAAGCCAAACACCTTGAATGTTTCCGACTTTGTTTGGTGACTGACATTTGCATTGAACTTTATTATCAACTGAATTTCCTCAAGGATGTTTTTTCATTGCCGTCCAATAAGTTCTGGAAATTTTGTACCGTAGGGTCTAACTCTTGAGTCTAAATGTCTCTCACATTTTCCAAAGTTGGGGTCAACAGCTGTCTGACTCATTTTTGACTCTATGAGGCCTTCATTTATCATTGAATTTTATGGATTAAAAAAGTCAGAAATTCTAGTTATATGAGTGTGTGCCTAAAGAAAGGTACCGAAAGTCGCCACAGACCATTTTGAGCTACAGGCGGATAATGACTAACCCTTTGTTGCATGAGGTATGAAGGAGATTACCTAGAAAACTGAAATTTGGTATGTGACCTGCCTTTGGCATTACAGTACCATCCTTAAAGTCATTTTTGACAAATTATAATCATGGAGCCTGTAAAAAGTTGTCCAATTTTATATTGGACGCCATGAACTTGAGAGGATTTCCTTCCTAGTCAGGTGTCCAAAGTATTGGACGCAATGTGTTGTGGTTACCTATTGCTACATATTCAAATAAACTCATTTGAAACAACAAATAGAACATCTGAACCTCCCAATCAAAAAGAAAAATCAAACTGTTGATAAAATTACAATTTATTTCATTTTTATCAACAAAACACACTTGTTATCTTCAAGATCGGTAAGGTAAAAATTGTCATTTTTCATTCTCATCCTTGTTTGAGATAAGCAGATACACACTTCCTTTTCTACACCTTACTACTCTGCATTTTCTTTCTACACATTCACACACTCTTTCTCTTTACTTTATCAACAAATGCACATGAACAGACTGAGAACAACAATGTGTACTACTACTACGGTTTTCTATTCATGATGGAAAAGGTAAAAACCGTCCTCAGTCTCATCCTTGCTCGAAGTGCACAGATACACACTGCACTTTCTGCACATGTACACATTCTTTCTTTTGCACTGAAGCCTTTTGCACCTCTGACCGTCCTTCACATTCATTCTTTTTGGAAAGTGATCCACTCTGTCGTACCTCAGAGCACGCAACACATCCTTTGCCGATTTCACAGGAATCTCAGGAGGCATCTCTTTATTCTGAGATGCTCTGTTGGCAAGGATAAGTCCCCTAGCAAGTTATAGCTTGAATGCAGCCAGTTGCATAGAGCAATCAAAGCCCTGTACAACAGCCAAGCATTGGTTACACACAAATCTGTCAGATGCATCAAAATGCGTTTATACCACTTTTTTGATTTCATACAATTTCTGTAAAGGGCCAAGAGCATGCCACATTTATCAACCCCACCCATATTCTGATTGTAGCTTTTAATGAGCAGGGAACATCAATATATGTTTTTTAGCCTTCCCATCCCACCTCTTTACCTTGTGAGTTGGTTCGGCGCAGTGCACATTTGAAGCAACAAAAACTACATTGTTGTCACACCATTGACAGATAAGGACGGAGCTATCTGTGTCTGTCCTAAAGTCAAAGGCCCCTCTCCACTTCTTCTTAAAGTCCTTCATACAGAGCAAAGGGCAAGCCCTTGCTCTGTTTGTCCTTAGTGTGGATGTGGCATGGATACCCACTTCCTTCAATTGAGTCAAGAGATCAGGAGAGGCAAAAAAGTTGTCAAAATAGACATATGATCCTGTTGGCTGAACTTGCATAAGGAGCATGACGATTTCCTCAGATTTACCAATATATTCAGCGTTTGATCACTTGACTGCAGTGAACAAGAGGTGTTTGCCCCTGTTCTGGAAGACTGTCTGACAGGTGTTCCACTCTCACTTTCATCACCCACACGGTTGGCCGGATAGTCATCAGAAAGATTATTACCCGCAAATCTAAATTTGTGCACATATGCGGATGTTCCGGCAAGTACCCATAGCTTGTAACCCCTTTTTTGGGGTTTCTTCATCATATAGATTTTGAGTGAGTGCCTTCCTTTGAAGGGAATGATTTGTTCATCCACTGACTCATGTATCTCACATTCTGCATTCTTTCTGAAGTTATAATTCAGCTTTGCTATAATTGGCCAATCTTATGCAATCTGTCATATCCTTCTTCACCCCTCTGTTTTTGCATGGTGTTATCATTGGAATGAAGAAGAGAGAAAATCTTCTCAAACCGGTTAACAGTCATGCTGTCTGCGACAATGTCCTGTCTCGTATTCGGAGATCAGTACTAGCGTCTAAAAGGCAAATCTACTATGCACATATACAGACAAATGCCAATAAATGTTCTCATTTCTTGGACGGTTATAGGGATGACTTTAACGTGCCTACATCCAATTCTTAGTCAGTTTGACTCAAAGGTAAGTTTGTCCCAAATATCATCTCTGAATTAAACATTGAACTTCTGGAGGGGCGTCTTTCCTTCTTCAGCCAGACCTCTTGGTGTGAGTTGACTCTCTGGATTGTTGTGTTCTGGGAGGTCTTTTTTTACCTAATGCCAGGTACGTCTTTGGAAAAAAAGAAGAAAAAAACAATGTTTCTAATTTGTTGATGTGCAAATGAAACAGAAAAAAAGCATGGAATATCACAACCAGGACTGCGGTATTCGAGAAAAAAAGCATGGAGCATCACAACCAGGGCTGCAGCATAGGAGAAAAAAGCATGGAACATCACAACCAGGGTTGCGGCATAGGAGAAAAAAAGCATGGAATATCACAACCAGGACTGCAGTAGGAGTAAAAAGCGTGGAACATCACAACCAGGGCTGCGGCATAGGAGAAAAAACGAGCGAAGAGAGTGAGCTATATTTACTCAACAAAACAAAACAAAAATTCCAAACTTTGTTCTGCTGCTTGTTAGCAAACAGATTGAGGGTCGACGCAGTGGAGTGGGAGCGTTTTCCAGTCTCCACAGTATCCTTATTTTCCTTGTGCCGTCTAGGCCTAATCTAAACATAAAAATACTGTAAATAACAAAAAAATACAAACCTCGTAGTCTCGCTGCTTGTCCGGGAGGTTGGTGGGGCTGCTCCAGATTAGGGTCCTGCGCCAGAGGTTGAGGGTCTGTCAATCTCCATATTTGCAGATTCATCTTCCATGTATTCTTCATCGATATCACCGCCGGAGCCAGGACTTCCTGGAAGAAATTCATCATCACCATCATCCGATAAACGTTCATCATCACTGTCATCAGGTATGTCATCGTCTTCTAGGATGAGTTGCGTAGCGGCCGCCGTGTCATATTAAGGTTTCATCCTGGAACATTGATAAATATTGAAAACATCTGTACACAAGTAAATGAAGTAATATTTGATTGTTATTGTCATTCTCAACCCCCCCCCCCCTCCATAATGTCTAACTTAGACGACAGGGGTCTGGGACTGCAGCTCTGCTTTGAACACTTCCTAACTAATGGCTATGCAATCAAACAAAAATAAGACCTACAAAAATTAAATCGTAATCAAAATACTCCAAACACGACCAATCTTTTCAGAGTATAAACAAACACACGTTGGGCACTTTGATGAAAAATTGAAAAGTCTCCAAGTACACATAGAAATAGGTCAATTTGATAGCTCTTTTGAAGCTGATCATTTTTGAATTTTGTTTTTACGACAACTGGTTCAAAAGTTATGCTTCTTTTTTTTAAAAGTACGTAATTCTCACCTGCTTTCTCAACAGGAAAAGTGAAACCAGATTCTGTTAATTTGCACATTCTCTTTTCGTTGTCAAAGTGTTTCTGGCTTGGAATAATTTCTTCTCAGGTCCCTGACGGTAAGATGTCTACGTTTTTAAAAGTTCATGATGACAACAACAAAAAAATCGTTCCCAATGATGTGCTGTGTTATTGAAAATGATGTAACATTACCTGTGATTGTGTAATATATGAGCAGAATCATGTACATTGATTCTTTTCTTATTAAATATTGACAAACGATTCATCTTTGTTCATAATCTTTCGAAGAAGATTATAAGCTCTGTTTTGTATGATTCTGGTCACCAGCAGAAGACTATTGCATAACATTAAGTGTGATTGCGTAACATGCAAATTTTCGGGCCATTAATATTAGCTTCCCTGAATTTCAGGCCCAATATAGACGTATGACACATTTTAATTGTCCCTTTGAGACAATTCTAAATATATCATTTATAGAAATCTATTTCACAGCAGAACAAAATTGAGGCCACTCTTTCAGCCATCACAGTTTCTTCAAACATCTATTCACAAGAGACATAACAAGTGCCTGCTTGGTGATGCCTGTGGAACCCAAATAATCACAACACAACAATGAAAAGTATAGAAAGACTAACCTCAACAAAGGATCAGGTCACCGAACACCATGTCTGCAAAGAAGTCTCCCACAGGAACAGAGTAGTCCTCTCCATCTATTTCCTGCTCACTCTGCCTCCAGGAGGTGACGGTCGATTTCATCTTCACAGTTTTTCCTGGTGGCTTCACCAGTTTCACACATCCAAAGTAGGCTCGGTCTGTTCCATCCTCCTCTTCCCAGACATGGGTAAAAAGTACCCCACTTAGGGAGCTTCGGGAATTCTGAACACTTGTAATAAAGGAATCCACTTCCGCCGATATTTCTCCTGGCTTTTCAAAATCTTCGCCGTTCACTATTTTATTTATCTTCCGTGCCATAGCTTTTCTTTCAACTTTATCTCTCTTCTGAGCTACTTCTTTCCTCCTGACTCCTACCTCTCAATTCCACCTCTTTGTCTTCGATCCTTGCCACTCGTCTCGCCTTGTACGCTTCGGTGACAGAAAATTTGATTATCTGTTCCTTCTGTGACTGATTATTAAGCCACAAGAGAGTGTTGTTAAAACTGCACTGGACGTTGCCTCTTAAGAAATCTGGTTTAGCATTTGGTGCACGTCAGCAGATTCCATCTAAAAGTGCTAAAGCTCTCTCATATTCCATGTTATGGATAGGGGCGGCCTGTGCTCAAAGCAACTCATCAGCTGTTAGATTTGGAGCCGAGAGACGTCCATCGGTGTACTCAGTGAGTTGTGTTTCGTACACCTCCAGGATTCCACGAATCAGCACTTTAACTACTTTTATTCTGTAGTCAGTAAGCGTGGTAGTCACGATGCTTTCCACTACAGGATCTCCATTTGATATAGGACTGCTAAACACATCTGTGGAGAGGCGAAACATTTCGCCAGGTTGCTCAGACCAAAACTGATGTTTTGCTTTGGACTCCTTCAATATCGAGCTCATACTCAGGTTGGATTGTTTGCTGGAGTAGAACCTAGTCATCCAGGGACCAGAAATAAATTTTTCTACAACAGCAAGGCCCCAAACATGATCAACAATTTGATTTGTTGATGTCCCACATCGGCCAACACAGAAGATCTCAATCTTTCACTCCCAGTGCTTCTGGTTGTCAAGTACATTTTCAGTTTTTGCATGTGACAAAGCAAAATCCCAGCTGAATGCATTAGCACGAGAAGCCTGTTTCCGACGTATCAGGCAAAAGTGCCTAGGGGTAATTTATTTTCCAGGAGAAAAGACTTAAATCCTTGAGGATATCCTGTGCCTGCCTTAAAACGAAGTTTGGACATGGCCTGAATGAGGTTTGCAACAGAACCTTCACTGCCGTAACATTTGCCTATTATGTTCTGCTCCCTGGCCAGAAGTGATATCGCCTCCTGACACTTTTTGGCAAAACTGTTCAGTGAGTGGACATTGCAGTGGAGCTCTATGAGCTCACACTCGAGATCCTGCGACAGGAGACTCATCACTGCAGAGTTGACAGAAGCACGGTCTGTGAGGGTGCATGAAATTGCCTTACGCAGCTGCGATTGAATGCTGGCTTCGTTGACACTGGGGTCAGAATCTTTATGAAACTTGCAGTATACTGCTGCCATGCTTGAAAATGCAGTCAGTATATGGTGGGCATAGCCCGAAGCCTTACTACCAGCGATCTTTCTGACATCGATGATGAGCTGCCCAGCCCCTGTTGTCACGTGGATTTCATTGACATGGGACCCATCGACGCTTGTGGCATCCCATGACAAGCAAACATTGCTGGAACTCATCAGCTGCGAGCCTGTTTGAATTGAGGCAATGATGGCCATTTCATACACCATCTGGGCACATGTCGACGCACTTGGAACTTCCCTTAGTCTCTTTGAAAACAGACATTCTGCGACTTGCCCCAGAGTTGGTCCGCAAGCAGTTACAGGCACTTGACGAGATAGCATAAAGTAAACACACTCTCGCACTGGTGGCAAGTACCCATTTTTGTCTCTTGTAACCACATCTTGACTTTCAAAATCCTCCAGCTGCAGGTGGAAGGACTTGGACTCCTCGTCCATCCTCTCAATTTACGAGGTGAGGGCAGAGATTTTTTGGGTTAGCTCTGCAACCTTACGCTCCAGCTGCCATTTCTCCTTCATAAGACTGCTTCTCATTGAGCAGCCCTTTTTTCCCCGGAAGCTTGGAGGGCAGCTGCTGTCTCCTCCTTATGGTGATTCTTTCTTAAACTCTGGATCTCTTCTTTTAAATTTTGAGTCCGATCAATGCGGCGCCTGTATCGCTGGTCAATAGCTCTTTTATTGTAAATTCTCTTCACCTCCCGCAGTTCTCTCCTAAGGTTGTTAACAACTACCTTCTGCAGTCGTAATCGTGATACCACTACCTGCAACTCTCGCCTACTGTTGACACAATTTCAGCAGTCAACCCTCAACTGTTTTGGAGAAGGACAAGACTCCGGCAGTGACAATGGAGCTTTCCTTTTGAGTGGGGACTTTATCTCAGCTGCCTCACGTGTTACTGGGGGAGCTTCAGGCATTGCGTCGACCCCAAAGGCATAGGCATGGTCATGGACCAATGGTGCACCTGTCACCAGGGTTGGGCTCAAAGCAGGTGTGGACCTGTGAAAGTCACTCCTGAGGAAATTGCACAGTTGATCCCAATTCTTTGGACACCCAAAGTTATTTCGGAAGCTGCAGTATTTTTTGTACTTGTCCCTGCACTTAAGTTGCAAAGTCTTTCTACCAGGGGCATCTTGTCCAGCTAAACATTCAATCACTGCAACAGTTCTGCCGAAGTCTTTTTTCTTGTCTTTTTTCTTGGACTTGGAATTCGAGTTTGTATTTAAAACGTGGAATACCACAACACCATTTGAAATCACAGACGTACAGGCTGCTGAAGCGAGACTTTGAAGCAGGCTATTCAAGCTTACCTCAGACTAAGTGCCCATTTTCTTAAAAAATATTTATCGTAGAAACTGGTTAAATTCATATCTATTAAAATTTTCAAAATTCTTGAATGTCAGTTTGAGAAAGAGATGTTCTTGTCAACATTATAATAAGTTGTAAAGTGCCGATAATGATATATGGAAAGCTCACTCAATTCAGGACTAAAATAAAGGGTTTCAAAGAAGAAAAAATTAGGGGGGTGGGGGTGGTGGTAGTGCCGAGGTAGACCTGAATAACATATTTTATAAACTGTTTAATTGGTATGGTATGTTTGTGGTGGGCACAGAAGGAAAAAAGACGTATAGATTCTATGTGATAAGCCTAGTAGTAGCTCCAATAGAATGAAAATCGTAATCGTAGAGACAATTTCAATCGGAAATAGGGATCGTGACGGTGGAGCGACCGAAAGAAGGACAACAGGACGCGGAACATAACATGAAACCGAGATACGCACGAAAAAATATTTTTAAAAATATAACAAAAACATAATATCAAACATTGTAAATGTCTACAAAAACGAATAAAAGTTATTAAAATGCAGCTGTAATAGTATCTAGCACGTGCGATTTCGCTTGGCAAAGTATCGCGAATAATGAGGCGCAATGAAGTGGCTGCTGAAAGGCAGCCAAAATCCCCGGACGGAGGACAATCGAAAATAGGTCTCCCTGACCATGACGTGGGTCTATTTTGAGGAAGCCAAAATCATGCTTGAACAACAATGGATTTTCATGTCACTTTCAATTTTTAAAGATGAAATGATATAGAAACATCTACTATTCGTTAAAAAACACCTCCCTAAAAAAAAGTATAAAAATTTTAGGCTTCAACTTACCTGATTTTCCGTCAGAAATATTTCTTGAACGCCTGAAAGAACCGATGACAATGAAAATGGCGCCGTTTTGTATCTCAGCTTTTCCGGTTTCGTTTCATATGCGGAAGTCCATATAAAAAGTCACAAAAGGAACGAAACAAAACGCGTTTACCGAGATACCCCCGTCCAAGAGTCGAATTTCCCGTCACAGGTTTACTGTAGCGCAGCGCGACCTGATTTCAGCCCCGGCGCGGGGCTGCGTTGAAGTGCCTACATGTCTATGCAATTTTTAAACAATGAGACCTACAAAAATTAAATCGTAATCAAAATACTCCAAACACAACCAATCTTTTCAGAGTATAAACAAACACACGTTAACCCAAGTACACGATGTCCAATACTTTGGACATGTCTATTTTTAGCAACAGTTTCTAAGTTCATGGTGTCCAATATATTGGAGGCTCCAAAATGGTTGTTTCCTCTGCCTCTTGTGAATGCATGTTGTCCAATATTTTGGACAGTGCATAAAATCAGCTATTATTTTCAGTGTAAAACAAAAAATGTATAATTATAATTATTTCAAATAACACTTGGTATTGAAGAATAAAAGATTATGATAAGCCTTTTACTTTAATACAAACAGAACCCTACAAAATCTGACAGAAAGGTTGCTTACCTTTTCGCTGGTGTTGTAGTCATCTTTTGTAAAGGAAAGCACTGGGAATCAGAATAACCTCCCTTGGTTTATGCAAACGTAAAACTGGATCAAGCAAAATGATAGGAAACTAAACGTTGACCGCTGTAGGCGTTTTGACAATATTTAAGTACGTCTAAAATATTGGACCCTATGCAACAAAGGGCTAAAAATCACTTTTTTGTCCAAAATGTGTTTCCATTAAAAAAATGATAGTTTCACTTTAACAATGTGTTTAAAGAGTTTTCATTGATTTGACTTCTAAATATTTTATTTTGAGGGAAAGGTATGTTTTAAAAAAGATAATGAAAACTGCTTTTATACTGTGTTAAAATCTATTATGAAGCATGTTTTCTCTTCCCTGCTATGTTTTACCTTTGAATTCTAATTGATATTGATGTCAACTAAATGCCGAATTGGAAATGAATTTTCCATGAATTTATACATTAGAAATAATTGAGTCATCGGTTTTTTAAAATGTTTTCATGTGTTCTAAACTTAAAAGTTAATTTTCTAAAAATTAAATCTGTATACCCTACCTCGCAAAATGTGCAATATCTCAAAAACTACTTGAGGTATCTCAAAAATTAAAAACCACTATGTTCAGCATTGAATGTCCTGTTAGGTACAACCCTTAACTCAAAATGGTTAAAATCAGACTTTTGGTACCTTTCTTTAGGCAAGAGTTGTTTAGGAAAGAGTTGTGCTGTGGTCTTTTTTGTTTTTTGTTTTTGTAAAGTGTGTTACGGCGCTCGGAACTGCATAAGGTCATATGAGCGCGCGGGACACACCTAATATTTTCAGTTGGTAGGAAATTTTGAATTTTGCCTGGGTGGTGGCGGCCGAAGCCTACTCTTATCGATTTTAGACCACCAAGGGATTTTTAACGTGCGCAACTTGCACACGGGCCCTCCGAGATTTTTCGCCTTTGTCCGAGAAGGCTAGGTGTAGATCTTTCCTACCAGAAGATCAGGGGTGTGGCAGAAAGACAGCAGTAAGGAGGAGCCAAGGAGTACCAGTAGAAAGGCTGCAGAAAGAGTCAGGAGCCCAGAGGAGGGGGCAAAGGAGGTGAGGGGGTGGGGGTAGAAAGTGGAAATGAAAGCAGACAACAGAACATTGCTAGAGAGCAGGAAAGTAGGTGAAAGGAGACAATTTTAGAGAAGAAAATTTTTCGGTCGCTACCCGAATTCGAACTCGGGACCTTTGAATGAGAGGCCAACACCTTAACCTCTAGGCTACAAGAGCCCCCAGTTCTGTGGTCTGGAAAGGTGTTGGCATAACAGACCTAAGCCTTTGACTGCTTGGAATTGAGTATAGAATGAACCTGAAAGTCCTTTTTTATTTGCTCTTTACTAATTCTAATAATGCATTCAATAAAATTAGAGTCTTTAATTTTATTGCAGTATCAACATAAGTAGGTCATGGCTGAATGAGAAAATACAGTAAAACAAGATATGTTCACGTTGTTTGTGTGTGTGTGTGTGTCATAGTATGTGTTTGTGTGTATGTGCTTTAAAAACATGTGGGGAGTTTCTTTTGTGTTTGCTGTAATGATGACATAAGACTGCTTTTTAAAAATGTATCATAAATACTATACAAATAGAGAGAGTTTTATGTACATTTACTTTTGCAATTCTTATTTCTGGTCCTGAAATAACCTCATGTGATATGCTTCCTTTTGATTTTTTAGCACTTTAATGTATTTTTTGTACTTGTACACAACTGTTTAATCTCCCCGTTTTTTGTGTTTTTGTAAATTTTCAAATCTTAATGGTGCTGCATGTATCCGGATGCAATGTATATTTTGTCATTATGATATGTTCTTTTGAACTGGAGTTTGTGTGCCTTGGTATTTGCTATTGCACATATCTGATATATCTATGCTGCTGAGACTTGATGCTTTTGATGCTCGGACTTAACTTAACTTTCACCCAGTTTCTGTGGTGCTAGATCAGGCCAGTAGGCTACATTGCTAATAAAAATGATCTTTCCAATTAACCACTGGTTTATTTCTACGAGTTTAATTAGAACATACATGAATTTTTTATTACTTCACATATAAGAAAAGTTCTTTTTTTTTGGGGGGGGGGTGAGTTTTATTGTTTTTGCAACACAATTAGGTCATATAAGTGCTGAAGATTAAAGGTGTCACAAGAGAGTAACATACACAAAAAGAAAGAGGAGAGATAGGGACAATAGATATTTGATAGGAAAGAGTGAGCAAACTACGCCAGAGCACTGGCCAATCAGCCACCATGGAAAGTTTCTCTTAAATTAAAGCTCTACAGTCCTTAGATGGAAAAAATAGACAATGCTTTATACTATGAAAAGCTAGCACAAGTAAGAAAGCAGCAGTAATGTTTTAGTTTTAGTAAGGTAAAACTGCATAAGGTCGTATGGAGTTCCAAGGGGTGGACGCTAACAGAGAAGTCCGAACGGGGAATCAGACTTGCTCTGCTCACCTCTCTAGCTTCAACAGCACAAAGTCTGCTTCGACTATCAAGGTACTCCGGCAATAGGAGTTCACAAGAGAGTGACAAACATGCAAAAGAAGTAGAGGGAAATGACGATAGTAAGGATTAGGACAGAAAATGCAGCAGTAATGTTCCTCTTGTTGACACCCAGAGAACAAAGAACACTAAAAGATCCTACGAGGTCTCTCACTTGCACTTTCTTGCTCGCGCCAGCTTTCTATAGCGCTCAAACTCAAAGTATTTTCTCTGTTCTTAGTCAAAGAGTAGGAGCTTCTTCTAAACTTCTACAGTACTACTAAGCGAAAACTAATCTTTGATGTACTGTGCCAGCTGATTGCTTGACCCGATCGTGCACACATGACGGGTTGAATAATAACATAGCTCACTTAAGCTGTCCCCGTGGTTTTATGCACCCCGCATAATTTAGCAAAATTTGATCATTTTTTGCATAATTTCTGATTATTAAAATTAACAGAATCACATCATTTCACATTTTTGTGCTCAGTTTGCATAATTTCATAATTTTTTTGGCATAAAACCACGAGGACAGCTTAAGACAGGTACATCATTGAAGGTAAGAGGGCACAACTGGTAGGTCCTACTTCTTTACTTTCTGTCTTGTTTCCCCCAATCTTGCTTATTTACCATGCTCTAGATGACCGCTAATATGTCAATTTTAGACTTTAGAATGAAATACCTTTAAGTATAAGTGAACAGTACAATTTAAGCTAAATCAGATGAAAACCCAAATCTTATGTTTCAACATACAGTTGTCTTTTTTATTTATCATAGTGAATGTAAAAAAATGTTTGTAGTAGTACATAAATATAAAAACATATTTCTAATAATTGAGCTGAATATATAACATGCAATACTCTGTCACACTGTGAATTGCTATGGAGCATTACTTGGAGTGGTGAAATGCCTCACAGTCAGACATTTTTTTTCTTTCTTTTTTTTTTTTTACTTCTGAGAGAAATGAGATCAGTTTGTTGCTTTAACTTTTACTTTGGAAGTTTTCACTGTACAATTTATTGCATTTCTACATCAGCTCAGTAATTTTCTCTCCTCTTTCAGTTTAGATTGATGGTGTGTTAATCAGTCAGTGTTATACTCTGAAAGTGTAATTGGTTTCTTGAATTGTTTCAAGACACACACACACACACACACACACACACACACACACACACACACACACACACACACACACACACACACACACACACACACACACACAAATGCTTCTATTCAAACAATGCAAGTAGAAACTTAAGTTAGCATACAGTAGGCCTACTATTTTTTATATTTATAGTGCATACCGACGCCGACACCTGATTTTTAAATTGAGAATCTGCAGATCAACCTCAGCAATTGCTTTAGAACAGAGGTGACCCTATTCCTCCATTAAACTATTACAGCATAACACCGTCACTTTGTGGGTCTCTCTCTCTCTCTCTCTCTCTTTTTTTCTCTCTCACACACTCTGTTTTCCTTCTAGCTCACTCTTTCATAAATCCTTACATTTACATGCAGAAAATATATTCACTTAGTTATAAAATACATCCTCATGGCACTGGACTATTAAACAAAATCACTAGTATATGTACATTTACACAAAAATATAGAAATAGTTTACACAAACACCCAAAACCACTCACAAGAAATTTAAAACAACTTTACAAGTCTTCATGAGAAAACTTTCATAAACACATATCATCATTATAATGAGAATGTGTTCAATAGCTGAAGTCAGAAAGACACAAGTGAATTATCACATCAGTGCACCTGCTGTAACTGCTCAGATTAAGAGGAAATTGCCCACTACCCAGGGACACCACCAAACCAAACTCAGTCACCTTAGAAACAGTGCCATAAAGATTTGAAAGGTGTACGTTCTGACCTTATGCATGTAAATGCAAAAAAACTACGCTTGAAATGTACATGTACTAAAAACAGTGTTGTTATATCTTGGCCTTCTGGCTTAATTCTGGCCAAATTTTGTCAAAAAACCAGTAGAGAGCAAAGAGGAGGGCGTGGACTTTGTTGACTGTCTCATCCGTCATCAGACTGCGGGCCTGTTCCACTGTGTACTCTACGACCTCAATCATCTCTCCCTCACTCACCAAGCCCCCTCCAGGTCCAACCTTCATGGCGTCTGTCACCTCTGCATAGTACATATGTATCATGCTGCCTGAAGTCCCAACTCCTCCTCTGAAACAAATAAAAGATGAGATGATGAGAAAGTCTGGTTTCAATATAAGATGACACAATCATCAACAATCAAAGAATACATGATCAGTGTCACAAGAAATCTACTTAAGTCCATTTGTGCACTTTATATCAGAGACAGAAAAAACCCCTAGTAGTATTTGTTGTGTTCTTATCAGGAATCATAAAAAAAGAAAATTGTAAGCCTTGACCATGGCATTAAAAGGTGCATCTTTGATAGAGCTTTGGGAGGGTGTAAAAATCGAAAATTCTCAAAATTTGGACTTAAGTGGATTGTTTGCAACAGCTATTTCAAAAATTGTTTTCAGAAAACTTTAAAATACAGTGCTTACCTAAGCCAGCCTTATGACTTGAGCGAAAATGGAAATGTCTCAATCTCAATCTATTGAATTTTAAATTTTACTACATGGTACTAAACCCTGCTATACTCAGGATACAAAACAAGTGAAAGGCAAAGAATGTGGTTATGATGTTCATAGATGTTGTTTATCTGAGCAGTTACAGCAGGTGCACTGATTTGGTTATGATGACATCATAACAATAACTAGAGACTTGGAAAAAAATGACTTGAGGCAAATGTGTTATGACCACGACAAATGGTTTTATAGCCTGCAATGGGAGATGTACCAAGAGTAAAATTATTCAAGGCGTATTAGGTTAAAAATGTGAGATGGAAAATGTAACATTATAGTTTGTTGCAGTTCAGAAAAATCTGCAGTAAAAAAAATCGAAGAGAGATTTATTTATTCCTGTGGAAATTGTACTTCATAGCATTATATGAACAGTGGACTGATGTCCTACTACTATGCATTAAATAAGCCATTAACTTTTTTCATTAAAAGTCATTTTGAAAAGAAAAGGTTGGGGGGGGACATGGGCCCTGGCCTGAAGGGTCATGAGGCTGAGAGAAATAATATAAGGTTGGCCAAAGTAATTTAAGACCCCACTTAGACTCAAACCTTAAATTTTTACATGGTGTTCATCTTCGTAATCAACCGCTTTATATACTATACCGAGTGCACACAGCCAATTGAATTACATTGTAATTTGATTCAACCTGGGCCAGCCAGTTTTTCCTTCTTGGAGGAGCTAAAGCTACCATTTTGGCACAATATAACTGATTTGATTAGCAACCTTGAATACCAAACATGTTTGATTTTTAAAGGTCAGTCAGATTCAGTCGAATTGTACCAAAATGGCAGCCCTTTCCTCATCCATGAAAGAAAAATCTAGCTGGTACCAACTTAATCAGATGAATTCGGTTGGCAGTTTGCACCTGGCATTACATTTGCTAGCCTTATAAGAACCGTAATAATTTATTTGATTATCCCAAGAGAAATAAATCTGAAGGAGAAGTACGGTATTAAGAGTGTTCACCAACCTGCAGGAAGATATTTTCCGTATTTGATCGACCGGAACATCATAACCACATTCTTCTAATATCTCAGCTCGGGCAATCTCAGGGAGAGCCCCAGACTTGTCAACGATACCGGCACAGAGTTCAAGGGTCATTCCCAAAGAGCCAGGGTATCGGCCAGTATCCACCCGACCTGCCCCAGCCCCCTCATCAGTGGACTCCACATGGACAGAGTTTAGGTAAATTGCTGGAATAGATAAGAAAACTAACAATGTAAAAACAATATAATTTTAATGCTGTCTTCCTTTATCAAGTGAAAAAAAAGACACTGATGAAATGAATGGTCAATTAATATCAATCAGGAAAAAGAGAAAACGAAAAGAATAAAAACCAACTTGAAGAAGTCACACATGTCCATCATTTCTGGAGTGGCAAGGACATCAAAACTGGTAAAAGAATTAAACTATAATTTCAACAAAGAGGACAAAACATAATAATTGTTTGGAACCATATCACCTTTCACAAAACATTATACTCTTATAATACCATAAAATTGTATAGCAAAATCAAAAGTAATTCAATACTTCCTAATCATGATGTACATGTACTATAATTATATTCAATGAGAACTAACCTCAAAATAACAAAAAGAAAAAGGTAATTAAGCACACTGGGTAACAAAACATGGAAAGAACACAAGATCACATTTCATGAACACCTGTATTTCTCTCAGTTCAAAAATGCATAGGAGTAATAGAGGACTGAATTTGACACTTTTTGCTTCAACTTCAATAAAACTCATAAGAGTGTAGCAGTTGTTTGTAAACAATCCTGACTTCATCATCTACATTTACCTCCTCAATTGAGACTGAAATGAGAAAAAAACAACAACTCTACAATAATATAGGGTCCTATACTGGCACAATACCTGGACGGAACTGTCGGACGAAAATGAATACATTTCGAGATGTATTGAACAGTAGTATCACCACTCTGAGGAAGAATAAAATTTACGTATCTTGAATCAATATATATTATGATAATAATAGGGCCTATGGTGTAACATCATTTTCAAAAATTTTAGTTTTTAGTGGGTTCTTTGGGGGTTTTTTATGGCGAGGTGCTTTTATGCCCCCATCAACACAATTTAGATCAGTTACGAGGCAGGCTTTCCACCCTAGCATGTTTGTCAGGGCCAGCCCAGGCTGAGAGGGATACAACATGCCAGCAGAAAGACCGAAATTTTTTACACTCAACAAATATTCGCCCCACCCTCAATTGAACCCGGGTCTCCTGAGTGCAACAGCAACAGTTCTTCAGCATGCATAAAATAAAGTAAATTAAGACCCCTAATTCTGAGTCCTAATTTAAGATTCATTTTCTCATTACTTTCTCTTGAACAACTACAGTAGAGTCCACGAATCTCAAACACAAAAATCATGAAATCTCAGGTATCTCTGACATAATGCTCGGTCCCGTTTCAGTCCCTATGTTTTCTATGAATTGACTTCACGGAGTTCCCGAACACTCGGAACATGCAACACTCGAATCTCAAACAAATCCACTTCACATTCTCAACTAAAGACCCGGCTTTACAGCCTTTCTTGCAACGAGTAAGTGTTTTTTTTTGTTATTGTTACAGCCAAAACGTGGTCCTTGTCTCACCACAAGAGGCTGAAGAAAGGGGGAACGGAAAAGGGGGGTTGGGCAGTGATGCTGACTGCACTGTGTGACTGGCTCGCCATGCTTGCAATCATGCTGTGGGATGCTCACGGCACGGATGGAAAGAGGAGTAACTTTTTGTAAGCCAATGAAATGAGAGGAAAGGAATGACGTATGAGTCGGCTGTGCACACGAGAGATTTTCTGCTTTCCACGTTCATTTATCTTCTTGCTTTCATGCCATCATGTTCTTCAAGGGAGCAAACCACATTCTTTCTATTTCTTTGTATTTGAGGCGTTCATGGATATGACGAATTATAGAAATCTCGAACACTATTTCGACTGTACATGTATAGTTAAATGATAATGGATTCAATTGAAGGCTATATAGGCCTATGTGTGCCATCGCGGTGAAATAGGGTGCTCCTCAAAATAATGAAATACAATAAAAACTGTCATTATCCTGCTTGTTGGGCAGTTTTTGTCAATTTTTCTTTTTGGCTCAACCATTTTTTTGTTCATATTTAATTTTACTTTGTTTCTATTAGATACAAATTTCTGGGTGTGGATTTTACTGAAAAACGTTGCTCAAAGGCAAAAATATATTATAGTGTAAATTAATTTGCAGTTTCCAAGGACGCTCGTTCACCCAACATTTTCTCACGAATTTTACCTTTGACACCGTGACCTCCACCACTTTCACTCGCAAATATATTTCGACTTCTATTTCAAGAAAGATGTGTGGGTATTTTTTCATTGAAAGCAAGACAAATGGGCAAGCATAATATATATATAACTCCATAACATTCATCATATGCCTGCAAATTGACAAGCAGCTGATTCCACAGCATCGAGGCACAAAACAAACACTTTCGCTTAGTGAAGGAGCGCTTACCCATCATGAACTTTCATAGCATCCCAGATTTTTGGAACTCCATTCTGTTTTTAAGAAAAAATAAAAAATTATTGTGCATTAAACAGTGGCAAGTGCATACATACATTGCAATACATGTCATCTCATGTACCCGTTTCACAGTCTTTATCTAATACATATATACTTCATCCCCTTCTAAAAATATATATATATATATAGATATAGATCTAGATATACCATATAGATCTAGATTATCTAGATCTATAGATCTATAATTTAATTTATCTGGCTGAAAATGCAGAAAATTTAATTTAAAAAGGGGGGGAAAAAAGAGGAATACATTCTTAATTCTAGATTCTATATATATACATATAATGTAAGTGTTTTGTGATCATAAAAGAATTGAGGCAACCAGAAAAAACAACAACCTGTTTCATGGAGATGTTTTTATCTTCCACTTATGAATAAAACTTTAGCCTACTTTTGTACAACCATCTGTTGTAAACCAACTTTCCCCATTAAAATTGTGAGCCATTGAATTGATTCCCTTCACCAAAACTTAGATTCTAATCTTCTAGATAAATAAAATCGGTGTTACCTAGATCTAGATAGATCTAGATCTAGAATCTATATGCTGATTCGATAACGGGCTATATTTCAGTGATCCATTAACTGAAATCAGGATGTAAATAAAACGACTGGAAAGGCGTTACGAAATATAAATTACATGCTCAATCCAACTTACTTGGGTGTAATGAATTCTTCTTGGCTTGATATATTTCGAATCTTTACAGTCACCGACTGTAACATCGGAAATTTTGTCCATTCTTTACTTGACACCGTGGAAAGACAACAGACTCCAGGGTTTTTTTTAAATTCAGTTGAAAAACAACAAAGACACAAAAGATTCTGTCCTCACAGTCTTTAAACAGGCCTATTCCCTGGTCTTAGTCAGCAGTCAGCAGTCAACACTCACTTGGCGAAGAACTTCGACAGCAATGAAAACTTATTTACTGAAATTAGAAAAATACGTTTCACTTCCGTTCCGAAGCGGAGCGAGCAAGAAAGCGTCGCGATTGTCAACAAACTAATTTGGCTGATGGAAGCAACACTCTGAGGCCGTCATGTATTATTTCAAGGGCTATGACTCGGAACCAGAACCCAGGGGTTATGAACAAAGCCTCCGAGGTAGATACTGCTTTACTTTTGAACTGTACCTTTGTAGTTTAAATTGATCTTTCTCGCTTCGTCAAGATCAGCGTTCATCACCAAGGCCAAGGCACGTTTTGACTTGTTCATCAGTTTCCGTCCCATCAGATTAGAGTCACAGTTGTTAGAAATGGAATCTAGATCTAGATCTAACCTGCTTTTTACTTACTTTTTCCTTCCTCTGGTATCCTTAGGATGTACAGGGGAGGTGCAAGTTTCGGTCCTGTGCTAGATGTGTAGCCTGTAGCGTCTGTAGTCTGTCTGTACTGTGATTGATATTGTAGTTGTAGTATGTAGATCTAGTCATAATGTTGTTCCAGGACCTTTTTAACCACATGCAACTAAACGTAGAATGACACACCTGTCTGATTGGCTGCTTATTTTAGTAATGTGATGTCATCACATCCTGGGATACCCACAGACTATTTTAACCCTCATCCTGCGGGAGCCGGGTTTATATATAATTATAATGTAGCCTATTTCGGCACCTCGCCAGCTTTTCCTAGTATAAGTTGTTTATATGTCCAATTATTAGGAGCTGGAGAATCGCCGAGGAAAGTGAAGCCCCTCGCGGTCTGAATGCGTGGTCGGCCGGTTAAAAAATTAACACGAGTGCATTCAAATGCTTCGCGGAACGAGGGATGATTAAATACCATGTTTTCATTGGCGGAGAACGATAGAGCTGTAAACGGGTTTTCCTGTGGTATATATTTGGCCTTTGGCGTTTAAATAGAAAGCCTTTGAAAATACCGTCAAAATTTTAAAAGATCATTTTTACACGAAATACGTAAAATACGAGCTCAAAAAAGGTATCAATTAAAAGATTAGTTCATTTCCTATTAGAATAAAGTAATAAAATGTGGAATTATTTTGTATCAATCATTCCGCGAGACTCGGAAAGCATGTAACCCCGCACGCGGGGTACACTACAGTAAAGTACTGTAAATAGCCGACTCGCTCGCCGCGGGGGCTGGTGCGGCGCCGGCCAGGTCAACGCTCGGTGTTTTTGTCCAAATAACAGCAGGTCGTCGTGTTTGAGGCGATAAAGTACAGATTTGTAATGATCTCACAGTCTTGAAAAAAATTAGGCTCCATATATTTGTTATAGTGATTGTACTCTGTTTATGTGGAGATGTTTAGTGTTCTTGGTACTCTTTTATTATATGTCAAACATGGGGTTGCAGCCAGTGACTGACTTTAACAAATTTGATCTATTTTTAAACAACTACCATTTTCTTAAAAATTGACTGAGATGTTAAAGAATGATACCAAAATGCTCAGTGGATATAGGCCTTTCAAATGGAACAGATAGATATAGCATACATCTACTTTGAAAATTTAGTTTCTGGTACCTACGTAAAGACGCCCGGAGATTACCCCCCAGGCCCGATCAACAATGCGCAGAAGAGATAAGCAGCAGCATCATCGGAGCACCACATCATCTATCACATTACCGGTACGTCTCCTGGAAAAACTTCGCACCAAACGTCGTGCCATGATAGGTATACGATCTTAGGTGCCTTGTGGTTGGCTATGTTTAGATCATGTAGTCACATGATCGGAGGGATATCCCGGTCTGACGTCATACAAGATGGCCCCCATTCCTAAAAATAGTTTGTTTAGTCGCATGTTTTTTAACCCCATCCAGCCAGGTCTTCCTTGATTGTCCTCTTGATTTGAAGCCGGATTCTCGGGTGTTGTAAGCTCTAGCCGCTTGTTGTTTCTGGGGCATTCTGGTTAGATGTCGAAACCATTTGTTTGACGCTCTATGAATTTTATTACTGGTGGTATTCCAGTTTGTAGATGTATGGTTTCGTTTCTAATGCTGTCTCTTCTGGTGATGTTGATGGTTTTGCGGAGACACCTCATTTCGCATGCATAGATTTTTCTTTCTTGTGCCTTGTTTAGAGACCGTGTAGTTTGGCACTAGTAAGTTAAAGTTGGTATGAAGAAGATGCTAATGATGAGCTGGGATTTCATTACGGTTGGGATGTTCTTGTGACTGAGCAGGGGTGCTAGCTGGTAGGTCTCTGCATATTTGCCTTCATAGTTCTTGTTTCTATTTCTTTGTCCATACACGCCCATCTTTTGTGAAGATGCTTTTCTAGTATTTTTAAATTCCTTTACTTGTAATTGGTGGAGCTGTGAATAGATCTATAACGTTATACAAATCTACTAATTTTGTGTATGCTTAAAGCTGTTTGAAAATTCTATTTTCTGTCTGAGTTCTCTGTTGTTTTTTTTCGGCAAATTAAAGCTAGATCTAGCTGCAGTATATTAGCAGTCATCACACCCCACCGAATCTGTCAACACATAATTTCACTATTTCTTTTTCTGTAGTGTAGTCTGTTGTGACGTGACAGTAGTTGAGTTAATCGGAGGAGTTTCAACAATAGTCAATCAATCGAAGTGCTGTATTGAAATTGAACTGTAGGTCACTAATAATCTGATTCGGCTTTTTTTGCAGGCTAAATTATAAATGTATATATATATATATATATATATATATATATACATCAGCGCTTTCCCACTCATTAGAAATTTTGGCTTTATAATTTAATAAAATTATAAGGCCTATTTTTTACTCTTGTTCTGCGTCTGTGCCAAAATACGAGTCTTATCAGTAACTTCTTACGTCGGATCTTCCCGGTGGGCCGCCGAGGTCTTTCAGCATTGTACAGTGAGCAGCCCTGGAAACTTGTGTTTTCATCGTGAATACTGTGGGGGGTGGGGTGGTGTTAAGCGATGATGATTAAAATAACTCTCTATCTTTAATAGCTTTCTATTTATAAATTGTAACGAACACATGAATAACCCCCTCTCATAAGCTGATAAGACATTACAATTGGTTACGCCCATTCGAATAACCTTTTTAGACGTTCTTCGCTCATCTTTGTTACAAATGATCTGGGGTTCAAAAGGAGATAATATATGTCGATTTGCAAATGTTTTACTCTCTTATTGTTCTTCTAACAATTCTAACGGTATTCAAAACCTTCAAATATAAAATGAGCTTATTTTTATTAGGTAGTATCATTTTATATTAAATTCAAGCTCGTTTGAAAGATTTTGTATAGAAAAAAAGAAGTCTTGTTTCCTGGCTATAATAGATCCTTTTGAGCTCCTTTTGTCTAAGTGGGTCAATTTGCTCTAATTTGATTGGATGAACATCTAGAGCTACCCAACTTGGCATCAGGTTTTGAATGAGATGTATGCCTCGGTTACGAACCAACGCAGGCGGTTCTAGAAGTAGGCCTCAAACGCACACAAACTCAAGCAGACCGACGCACACACATTTAAGCTTCGGGAATACGGGACCTCGTCATCCCACAGATGATGCTCGGTGCGCGTGCACTGAGCAAGAGCCAGACTGGTACGGGAAAAAATATGCTTACCGAGAACCCAGCCCCCGCAGGACAAGGATTAATGAACTGGAGCAAACATAAACTCCTGACATGAGCTATGTTCCCCTTTGCAGACACAGCTGGACAACAATGAATAAAATAAAACAAAGTTGTAATTTCTGCTTGGAACTGGTCAACTTCATTGTAAATAGTAAACTGTACTTATAAGTGTTCATCCATAGTGAGTGAAAGATTTCCTCTTTACTTATTCAAATATTTTAAAATCATTTTGCTTTCATTGTTTGAATAGAATTTGTGTTGTATCAGTGTTGTTGTGACAGGTAACATAAATGTTTGAATTCTTAGCCAGATATCCTTTTGATTTACTGCGGTGTTCTTTTATTAATTTTGTAGACACATAATATTTATTGTGAAAAGATTTGATAAAACCAATGTGAAACTGTGGTTGTAATTTGTCTCAGGCATCATGAAAACAAACTTAAATGATGAACTGATGCTTAATCATCTCTGTTAATTGCTTAAAATATGATTATGATAATGTAATATGTATTTAATTTATTTTTCTCGTGTCATCTCAGACAGAGCGAATACAAGCCTTGATGAACTGAGGAACAGTTTGAATTCAGCACCAACTGGTTTTGTGAGCAGCGGTGACAGCAAACAGCAGCTGAGCAAATCTGTTCATCCGCGGGTCCTCACCTGGCAGGATGGAGGATCAGGCCCGCCCCAGAGGTCCAATGCTGCCAGTCAGCTCCGACACCTGTTGTCCAATCAAGTATTATTTTATTGATTTTTTAGTTAGTTGAATTAGAAAATTAACTCACATCAGAAAAAGGTCTTGGAAGGATAACTTTTAATCTGTCTTTTTAGTCCCACCTCTCTGTTTAAAATGTGGAAATAAATTATGAATACTTAACAGTTTATCAATTTTCATTCTTTGTTATTCGTTCAAGAACAATATTGACTTTTTTTACCCATTTCCTAACCAGTCTTTTTGCTACACAGTTACAACTATTGAATGACATACATATAAAGCTTTGTATTTGATTGTCTCTGTTTAAAAGACCAGTTATTTTATTATAATGATCATTGACACAGGTAAAAGTACGATGACACACTGAAAGACAAATCATAGTCAGACACAAATAGAAGTAGAGCCCACCAGTGTCACCATCCCACCATTCATGTGGTGCATACAGAAGTCTTTATGATCTTTAATTAGGAGGAATAAGTGAAATGTAGATGAATGTTCTTTAGCTGCCCCTTGACGCTCCATTAAGTTAACGACATAATGTGGGAAGGAATTCTTCCTTCTGATTCTCACTTGGCTTTGATTTCAGTAGCTAGAAAGTTATACTGCTTCTTTTGACTTGTTTGATGCTCTTGTCTTGTCTACATTATTTCCCCATTATGTTCTCAGGTTCAATCTCCTCCCATATCTTTGGGGCCACCAACTCATACAGGACCATTGCCTTCCCCAGAGGAAGCTGCTGCGTTGTTGAAAAATCATGCAGTGTATACAAGCCATCTAGAGGCAGAGTCGCGATATATTAAGGTAGTGTCTTTTGTCGGCCATTGTCGAACTTCTTGGTAAAATTACCTTTTGCTGTTGTGAATTAATCTTAAGTGACTTCAAAAGTTCGACTGCTGCTAGTTATCAAATTAATTACTTTGAAGTAGGAGAGTTCCTCGGAGTTTCATGCTCTGTGGTTGAGTTTTTAGAATTTGTTGATGCGTTTACTGCCAGAATTTTCAATAGCTTGGGTTTGTGGTTACTGTGTGTGTTTGGATAAAAGAGAGATGTAGATGAAGTGAAAATGAGTTAAAGTATGGGTAGGTAAGAGAGACGGAGAGAAAGGGGGAGAGTGACAGAGTTTATATTTGTTCATTACACTGTCATTCATGAAAATGTATACAAATGTGTGTACATGGTTTTTGTTGTTATAAAGCAAAATGAGTTCTTTACCAGTAAAAATTTTTGCGTCGCGTTCTTATAATAAATTTGGAAGCACAGGTATACTGTTATATGCATGTCCAAAACTGTTCACTCTTGGCCAGATGAAACTGAATCTCACTTTGCTTGACAGGAGGAAATGGCTGTGCTGAGAATGAAGCTCAGTGAAGTTCTTGAGGAAAACCGTTCTTTGCATCATGAACTGAAGACAACTGTTGTGCATGAGATTCTCAAGGAGGGAGGAGAAGTGCTGGGGGTAAGAGGCTCTTATTTTTAAGCTGTTTTTATTATTTTTTGTGCTGGCATAGTAAACTTGTGCAGATATTCGTGTTGGTAACTTTTGTTAAATGTTTATTTTTATTTGATTTGATAGTGCACCAGGCATTGCTCTTTCCAACTTTTGATTTGTGACTCTTATTCCTATTTGCTTGTGGTTTCTCTCCTCTGTTAAAGACAAAAAAGTTGTTTCCATTCTCCACATAAGTGTGCGTACGCACAAGCACATGCATGCACCCACGCATGCACACAACTCGAACTCTGAAGATCCAATCATCTGACTTTTATGCTAGGATAGGCAGTTTCCAAATCTAACGTGTAAAAATCTGTTTTCATGATTGAGAACCAGGTTTTTGGGCTATCAACTTGATATTGTGCCTTGCATAAGAAAAATATAAAATACAGATGATCTGAAAGTACTGGCCGTATGGGAAAGGAACAAGTGTTCATTGTGTGTGTTGTATTGTTGATTTCTTGACAATGTTAATGCTTTATTATTTTGACAAGTTTCCCGTTATGTTTCAGTCCCTTGGCTCCCTGGGAGAAACTTTCTCAGAGTCCTATCAGCATGCTATGGGAAAGCATGACTTCAAAAGATGGCAAGTAGAATTGGTGAGACTATTTTTAGTGTTATGCTTTTATAAAAATGCACTTGTATGCTTGTGTGCACCTGACCAAAAAACTTTCACCTAATTTTTAAAATTATCAGGAATGTGTACTTTTTTAATATGCGCTGTAAGAATGTAAAAGTGTTCTTACGAGTGACACATAAATATTCTTTGTGCTGGTACTTTAATATTTTTGTCTCTGCACCTATACAAGATGTGACTGTGAATGAACTTTTTGTTATGATATTTATGTTTGTCTTGTTGTTTCAGTGTGTTAATTTTTGTTAATGCTCCTACGTATGGTCATACCTGAGAAGTCCACTGAGTCTTTTGTTCTTTTCTTATCAACTGGATGTAGAGAGGGTGGGTGGTTGGCGGGTGCTCTGGTGTGGTTTGCTTCTTCTTTCCTATCAAACATCTATCGTCCTTATCTCCCCTTCTTCTTTTTTATGTTTGTTACTCTCTTGTATCACCTCTAATCTTCTGGCACTCATATGACTTTATGCAGTTGCGAGTGCCGAAAAACCTCTACTAAAACAAAAGGATGTAGAGATGGGGTGGTTGTCAGATGCATTGCTGTTGACCTCTTATTCTACTTCTTTTCGGGGTTGCTTTTTCTTTTAATCTGTGCCTTGTGGAATATGGCTGTTGTTCTTGCCAACTGACCGTGCATTACAGCTTGGCTACTAGGGTTGATCTAACCCTCTCCTCTATTGTGTTGTTTTCAGGAACGTTTAAGCAAGCTCCATGCAGCGAAGACAGAAAGACTGGAATCTCAGTTGGAACAATCCAAGTGAGCACCAAAGTATTAGATTGTCCACTCAGCTACTGGCTGTTTCTCAGTAATTAAATTACTTAAATTTATTTTTTGTGGGTGTTTTTTTTTTTCCTTCACTTTTTGCCTAAAAGAATTGAAAGAAAAGAGAGTGCATATGACTTTTATATTCTGTAAATGAGTTTATTAAATTGGTGAAGTGTTAGCTGTTACTCGTATCAAGATAAGTACACTAAAAAAGCACTTCTTGTCAAGAAAGGCATTCTCCGTGTTTTGCGAAAATTGAGCATACCGTAGCTTCTTTTTTTTTTGGAGCCCTCCTATTCTTTTGTCCCCTAATAGGATGAATGCTACGATGAAATGAAATCTTATACTCAGGAACTTGAGATATTCGTCTCTTCTTCTGAAATGACAAAGTATAATGTGACTATGTCAGGGGCAGCTGTGCTTGTTTTGTTGGATAACCCTGGTGCTTCTTCCTCAGACTGGTTGCTGAACAGTTATCTCAGACAGTGGAAGACTTAAAGTCGCAGCTTCGCATCCAGGACTCAACCCCCACTCATGAGAACGGGATGATAAGCAGCGTTTTTCTGTCAGAGACGGAGAAACACATTACACACAGAACCATAGAGCAGCTCACAAAGTGAGTACATGGCCATCTTTGTTTATGAGGTCACTAGTCAACCCTTTACTTCAATTGTCTGTGTTAATTTTTATGAAAAATCATTCAAAACAATTAATTAATAAAATTTGTTTTTAAGTTTGTGTGGTTTTCATGTCCCTTCCAAAGTAGAAAGAATAGTTCAGACAGGGGGGGGAATTTCAGTTCCATGTCGACCTCTGACTGGACAGAGCCATGTGAGTGTAGAGCCAAGAAAAGTAACAACACTCTAAGTTCGAGAATTTCTCTCAAAAGATTTTGACTGAGTTATCTTGCTCTGCTGCCCATCATCTCACTCATCTCACTGACAGAGCTAACTACAACTTATGAAATAACAAAGCACTATATTTTATACTGCAAATCTTTTTTGTTTAATACAGTAATAGTAATTATAAAAGTTCGTCTGTCACTGTCTCATGATGATAAATGCATATAAGCAGATGGGAATATTTGTCAAGGGAAATAGATGAATTAGAAGAATTAAAGGTTAAGATGACTTCAGGCTTCTGCTATTGCTGATGAGACCAATTCCGCTTTTGGATGTTTGCAGCTTGCAGGCCTCTCTCTTGGTTTCAACATTTCCTATTTGTGAAGTCTCATATGACTTGCTGCCCACTGTTACTACTGCGCTCTAATGGGATCTGATTAAAATAGTGGTCTCCCTCTAATAACAAAGTGTGTAAAAATCCACTCTGCTGAAGAGGCCCTCTAACTGCTTAACAGTATTTTTATTCTGGAGTTTGCATGCCAAGGAACCAGTTCAAAATATAGAAATCCGCATAAGAATCCCATTTGGGGAGAGAGAAATTATCTTTATCTAATTTCAAGCTCTTTGCTTGACTGTTGTATGCATGTTGTTTCTGTTCTTTAACAATCGGGAAAAGACAAATGCAGTTTCTGGGACACTTGAGTAGACTTTAAGGGAAATTGGTTCAAAAAATCAAATTTTCATAGAAGATTCATTTTTAATGGATTTTGATTGTTCAACCATTTCTACATGGCGTCATATGATCAGTTATACTAAAGAAAGATCTCTTCTTGGCATAAATTGCCCATGAAATATGTAGGTATAGGTCTTTCCTTTTGTGTTTTGTTGAAAAACAACTCATAACCTGAACCAAGTAACGTCATAACTCAAACAGCACATTGCATCCTTCCCTGAGGTGTTTGGTATTGCTGTTTAGCTCAATTTCTGCCTTTTGCATTTCCGGAATCGATACCATGCTTGAAAACGTGGGAACAAAATATAGAGAAATTGTGAGTTAATATGACTTTTTTGGTCGTTTTTTTTTTTTTTTGGTGATTTTCTTATTTCGCAAATGTTTTCCACAGAAATATGTATTACTTAATTATTTGTGAACCAAGTTGGATGAAACTTTGTACGCATGTCTATTATGATGTGGTTTGATTTGTAAAGTACTTTTTAAAAAAATTTTAAACTGTCCTACCCCTTTAAATTGTCAATACTGTGGGTACACTAAAGTGTGGAAGCTGTAAAATCTTTGAAATTGCTCTAATTGAAAATCCATGTTTTTTTAAATTTAGATCTTTGTTTGTTTTATATCCTCACAAATTTGAAGAAGATTGGTGTACAATTAATTGAGCAATAAACTTCTCAATTGATGAATTTTCATCATTTTGTGACCATTATTTACCTTTGCCGGCTAAGGACTGTAAAAAAATGTGAGTTTTGAATCTCTGTTCTCAATCTCTATACCACCAAATGTATAATTTCAATGTTAAACCAAGTCTGAAAGGTCCTCATTTAAAGATAGAAATGTCAGCAGCATATTCCATTACGGTTCTTAAGCATCTAGGTCTGGCTTGCAAAATAGGAGGCAGGGGTAGACCCAGAGCAACCTACGTGGACAGCCTAAACAAATGGATGTCAGGAAAAGATGTCTGTCACAGGTTTGATACTCGATGATGATGGAGAATATTTTCTTGTTATATTTTTCATCAGGGAACGTGACGAGCTAGCAGAGCAGGTGGTCAGCCTGAGGTCACAGTTGGCCGTGGTCTCGCAGCGAGAAGAGGAAGCTTATCAACAGATGAAACGTGGCATAGAGCTGGTGGAACAGGCTCAGTTGGAACAGACGCAGGTATTTGGAGTCTTGTCTTTAAGACTTTCAGTGCACAGTCACTGGTTACAAAAAGCTAGGGAGGGGGAAAAAAATTGCAAAGTGCGCACCAAGGCCCCATAACGCTACACCTTCTCAACTTACATACCATTTTCTAACCCCTTTATAAATAGTTGAAAGTGGCTAATGTTATATCTTGTTCGTGTGTCTTTCTTTTTCTTTCCAAGTCATTTTGTAGATGGCTCATCCAATAATTAAATTAATTTCAGAAGTAGGTTCACTCTGAAAAAAAAAATAGCCAGTAAATATTGAAGAGGTATTAACCAAATTGTGAGAATTTTGGAGCAAACCCATTTTAGAAATGGAAACAAGGAGATGAAAATAAGTTCTTTTTATTCAGTGGGTTTCCCTGCATGGCTGATTCTTCATTGAATAGAATGTGGTCTTGGTATTCTGCTAACTTCATTATCTCATAAAAAAAATTTTTTTGGCCATCTGCCTGTTTATTTTTGTTGTGCCCTGCTCTAAATGGCCTTAAATTATTTTTGCCACATGTATAGTAGACATGATAAAAATATGAACAAAAGTTTTTGTGTTTTTGTTTGTTGTCAGTCCTTTTGCCTCTCCCATCAGCTGATCATCGGTGTGTTCATCAGATAAGGTTCTCTTCTACTCAAACAAGCAATCAGAGCTGTGTCTTTTCTTTCTCTTCAGGCTTTGGTAGAGAAAGAGCAGGTGTGTGATGATCTGGCACGCACAAGGCAGAGGTTTGAGGCTCATGTCCGCGAGTCACAGAATTTGATCAGAGCAGAGCGAGAAGCAGCTCGTCAGGAGAACCAGGAGCTCATCGACGACCTCAATAAAAAGGTCCGTTGTTCCGTTTTAGTTTTATTAACTCAGTGGAGACAGGCAGCATATCTGTATGGGGTTGTCTAGATCAATGTTGTTGACATGCCTCACCCATACATACTAATGGGAATTTATATAGCACCTAATGCCTAGAAAGCTCTAAGCACACTGTACAGTGCAAAACTATCACTCAACTGACAAATTAATGGACAAAGAATGCATATTGTGAGACCATTTAACAACAACAATAACAAACACACACACCTACACACACACACACATGCATGCACACACACATACACACAAATTCACGCACAAACATACACTCGCACAACTCCTAGATTCGCACACGTCTTGCATACAAAATTTACTAGCAGAGGATAGTGTTGAACAAATGTGTGACGACGTGGTGGAATTAGGCGCTCGTTAATTTTTAGGCATGTGGAGTTATTGGCATCATCTAAAATCTTATTAATTTGCCTTGCTTTCAATGAAAAAAATATCCATTTACCTTGAATAGGAGCCCACATACTTGTGATTGAAGGAAATGAGGTGGCCTGGTTTCAGTGGTGAAATTGGTGAGAAAATGGCTGCCAAAGTTTGGTAACTCCAATAGCTAAAGAGTCCTTGAAAACTGTAAAAAGACATATTTGTGCCTTAGTCAAAGTTTTTCAGTAAACTTCATGTGGAAATGTGTTTTTATATGGACATAAAAGGGGTTGAGCCGTAAAGCAAAAATTCCATGAAAATTTCCTAACTGGCGGGAAAATGTCCGTTTCTCTGATTTTGTTATTTTGACGAGCGCCTTATTTCAACACGATGCCTTACAAATGTGTCTTTTCAAATACCAAACAGGGCTTTTTTTATTTTACACAGGTCAGTTTTGGTACTATACAAAGGTGAGAGAGAGGAAAGGATCGAGAGAAAACGAGAGAGATAGAGAGATGGTTATACCCGAAGAATGATAAAAATGCAAACTATCATTCCTGTCCCTAAGTCTTTTGTCTGGGTTTTGATCACAGATGCAAGAACTGGGTGAGCATTACACGCGTGCACAAGCACGCTTCGAGAAGGAGGTTCGGGACAAAGCCAGCCTGAGCAAAGAACTGCAGGAACTCAAGTCGCAGCTACGCACCTGTGACAGGGAGGTCACTGTGGTAAGGTCCCCATGCCTCAGCCTGTTGTGTGGTCCTAGTCTTGGTTATGGCCACTAACCAAACCCAGCCATGGCTGTTTCAATTATCTCGTCCAAGCCATTACCATCCTTGGCTGCTATAGTCAGCTGGTCTCAGCTTAGACTAGTGCATCTAGCTGGTCCCACTCTTTGAAGGCACCGAAAATTCAAAGCATTTCTAAAGTCCATGATTTGTTTTGTTATGGGCTGGTATGTTTATATCTATTTCTTGCTGACTGAAACTTTTCATTATGCTATTGATGTTAAACTTAAAAACAGATTCAATGTCTGCCTATCTTATTTTTCCTCACGCGCCACAAATTACTTTGTGTAATGAGTTTTCCTGGTAGCAGAGAAAGAATTTGTTTATCGCAAATATGTAGAGTACAGGATTTTAGAGACTTGCCGGAAATCCTTTTTCTCTTTCACTCTTCTGTTTGTTCTGCATTGAGCTAATACAGAGGGTGGTTGGTGAGTGCTCTACTGTGGTCTCCTGCACCTACTTCTTTTCGGTGCTACTTTCATTTTTATCTGTTCCTGTCAAAATGTTATGGCCTCTAAGCTACTACTCAATATAACTGACATCTTGGAAAGACTTAACTCAAAAGTGCTCTCTAACCATGTTGTGTCGTCTGCCTTCATCTCCCCCGCCTCTGGGCTCTTGACTCTTTCTGCAGCCTTTCTATTACTACTCCTTGGCTCCTTCGTACTGCTGTCTTTCAACCACACCCCTGATCTTACGATAGGTAAAATCTAACGCCAAGCCTTCTCGGATAAGGGTGAAAAATCATGGAGATCCCATACTCGTTCAAGATCCCTTGGTGGTCCAAAATCGATAAGAGTATATTTCGACCGTCATCAGAGCAAAATTCAAAATTAATTCCTACCACACTAAACATAAATTTTTAATGTGTCCAGCACACTCATATGACCTTATGCAGTTGCGAGCGCCGTAAAACACTTACCAAAACAAACAAAAATAACTCCAAAGTTCTCTTTATGTCTGACAGACTGCAGAGAGCTACCGCACTGAGACAACCAATGCTTCCTTACAACGCAACAACGCTCTGTACGAGTCCAGCCGCCTCCGTTCAGAGCTGGAGAACTTGAAACACGAGCACGATCAGGTACGGTAGCACTTTAGCTCTCTTCTTCATGGCTAACAATCTTGTCAGATAACAATGTTTGAGCAGATCATCGGCTGCTTGCCCTGTATGTTTGCTGGGAAACCCAGACTGTGTCTGAATGGTCTCTATTAGTTGTAAAGCAAGTGAAGCCTGTTGTAGACGTGGGTATGTGCTATATAAACAGTTACAATTGAACCTTCTCTAACGGCCACCTGTCAAAGACAATCACCTGTACAAATGACCACTTCCCCATTTGCGTTTTTTTACATTTTGGTTAGATTGTTCACTTCATTTTCCCATTTAAGACAACCGCTTTGATAGTGGATGGCCATCCTGAACAATTTCAACTGTATCATCATCATTATTAGTAGTAGTGGTATTTATCATTATTATTGTTATTCTGCTAGTTTTGCCATGACTGTCCCTGTTTTTGCCTCGGACTCTTTATTTCTTTCTTAATGGCTGAAAAAATTTGTTTTTGTTCTACAGGAGAGCAGTAGGACAAAAATAGAGCTGGATGACTTACGGCAACGACTTAACAAAGCCGAGCGAGAGCTCGTCAACGCCAAAGAAGAATGCATCCACATGACTGCCAATGTTCAAGCACTGGAGAGAGAGGTTGGAAAACCATTCCTCTGTTCCTCGAAGATAAATGTCTCTGTAGAAAGATATTGTACAGAAAAAAAGAGATACAGCATGGATAAATGACAGACGGACCAAATTCAATTTAAATAATTGTGATAGAACTGGGCAGGCTGAATGATAGTCTATCCAAGAAATGATGTTAGTAATAATTAAGAAGAATGTATATTTTTTTAGAATGTCAACATTGTTTTTATAGTTTCAGCTTTAACGTCAATAACATGTCAGTAGTCGTGCTTTAGGGAGTACAGTCGAACCTGCTCTAACAGCCACCTGTATAAGACAATCACCTGATCAAACAGCCTTTTCCTATTTCCTCTCTTGCATATTTTTTACTTAATAATGACACCGTATAAGGCGGTCACCTGTGTATGATGGCCACTTTTCTCCTCGACAATGGGTGGCCGTCTTAAACAGTTTCAACTGTATTTCTCAAAAATCTTTTAATCCAACAATGTTATGTTCATTTTTACAGCTAATTAATTGTTGTAAATTAGCTTTTGCTTCTTCCTAACATGGTCTCCCAAGCGCTTTTTTCTCAGTAATATTGCAATAAAGAACAACTGCCATAGTTGAAGGGTACATTTAAACATACCTGACTCTCCTTTAAAAAAAATTATAGAGACATTGGATGGACAAAAATGTTTTGGGTAGTGATTTATTCTTGTGGTTTTGCGTCAACAAAGTGTTTACTTACTGCTGATACTTCCATATTTCAGCTCCATCTGGCCAAGATGGCTCGTGACACTGTGGAACGAAGTCGTGCAGATGACCTGAAACTTTTGCGCCAGAGAGCTCAAGACAGAGAGGAACAAATGAAGGCAAAGATGGAGGAAGCTGAGGATAGACACAGTGAGTCTTTCTTTTAAGCTGAGCACAGTTATTTTGTTTGTGGGGTTGGCATAAATGGGTCAGGTAAAAAAGATGGCCTTTATTGACTGTAATGTTGATTGACTGTTTTATGGCTCCTATCTGAGACAAACACAGTGGGTCTTTCTTAAATGCTGTGTACAATTTTCTCTTACTTGTGGGATCAGCAGATTTGTGTCAGGTCAGAAAGATGGCCTTGATTGTTTGTGAATGTTCTATGCCCCCATCAACTCACAGGGATGTAAATCTTTCAGATTTTTCCGGTTTTTCCGGCCGACTTGCCATTTGGGCTCCAGCTTTTCACAAAAGTCTACTATAAACAATACATATTGTATATACTAAATAGAGATTATTTGTTGTAATAGAGGGAAAGAAACAAATATAATTTAGTGTCACTGTATTCTTATATCAGTCAGTGCGTGCGCGCGGTATATTTTTCGGCTTTTTTTTCAAAACCTGATTACATCCCTGAACTCAGTTTAGATCTTTTGGGATGCCTTTATTGCAAGCTGCTTCAACCCTGTCTGTCAAGGCCCACCCGAGCTGAGTGGGATAAATCATCCTATCAGCCAGATGGAGATACTCGATAGAATCACTTCTCTAAATGGAAATACAACTCATGTCATCTGTTTGCAATGGCAGAGAGTCTAACCATTGCTCCACAGATGCTGTTGAAGTAGCCATTGCCTGCACATATTTATCAAAATGAAGTTAGCTTGAGAAGACTTTTGCTTTTTCCTAACATGGTCTCCCAAGCGCTTTGTTCTTAGTAATATTGCAATAAAGAACAACTGCCATAGTTAAAGGATACATTTAAACATACCCGACTCTCCTTTGGTAAACAGAAAAACGATTGAAGTGCTTGGGGAGCCTCATGGATATTACTATCGTTATTATTTTTGTAAACATAAACTGTAGCCAAATCTATTCTTGAAATTTTGTTATATTGAGCATTCTCTTACCCTCTCTACCCCACTACAATCCCATCTTTTATTCAACTAGCCCCTTCATTTTTGTGTAAGACCCAATGTGTGTCGTAATGATCATCTCATGCCTGTCTAAATTATGATCTTATGTGGGTGGTCAGAGGAGGCCACTGGTAGGTCCTTTGCCTGCCTTTTCCCATCGTTATTTCTGCCTGTTTATCTTTGTGTTTCCTTGCTCTAAATGGCCTTTATGGTGTCGATATGCTTCTCTTTATTCAGACAAATAAAGCAAGGTCATTTCATCCCAGTCTGACTCGGCTATTTCAATCTGTTTCCAGGTCAGTCCACCCATGAGATGGACACTCTGCTGTTAAAGCAGAACAAACTAATCATGAGGCTACAGGAGGAGTGTAAAAAACAAGCCGTCCACTTAGAGAAGACAACCAAGAAGTACAGGTACGTGTTGTCAGCTTGAGATGGAATAAGAACGTTATTGTCCACAAGGGAAATGTTGATGGCAATACTGACTGAAAGTGGATGTGTACACTTACAGCATGAAGGATACATTGTAGAAAATCATGAACAAGTTGTGTCTCTGTCTGTCTGTCTGTCTTGTCTGTCTGTCTCCCTTTCCTTCTCCCTCTCCTTCTCTCTCCCACTCCCTCTCTCTCCTTCTCTCCCTCTCCTTCTCTCTCTCTCTCTCTCTCTCTCTCTCTCTCTCCTTCCCTCCCTCACTCTTTCTCTGTCTGTCTCTCCCCCCCCCCCTCTCTCTCTCTCTCTCTCTCTCTCTCTCTCTCTCTCTCTCTCTCTCTCTCTCTCTCTCTCTCTCTCTCTCTCTCTCTCTCATAATAGCTCTCTTAAACAGCCTGTCAGTATCGACTTACAATTTCAGTTCTTACAGCACATTTTTTCGGAGTACTCAAAACAAGATCATGACCTTTTATCTTCAGAGTTTCCAACAGCCGACTGAACCAGAGCAACACGGAACTGTCGAGTCGAATGGAGAGGATGACTCAGAGACTGGAAGAGCTGGAGGCAGAGTCAGACCAGCACACTCGTCTACATGACAAGATGAGGGAAAGACTTAGCACTCTCGACACTGGGGCTCAAAACCAGGCAGTGCAGGTCAGTTTGGCAGTAAATGGGCATTTCGATACTTGTGTGCTCATTTTTCAGGTCTTTTTTTTTTTTTGTATTATGCATTTTGATACTTCTTTGTCTATTAAAAAAAAAACTGTCTTTGTGGTGGATTCGTGTGTATTCATTTTTTTTCTGGGCATTTGGAGCTAATGTTTGTATTTATTTTTCTAGTAGGTGTTTTTGGTACTTATGGGTAGGTTTTTTTTTATCGTTGAAAATTTTACTCTTATGTGTATTTTATCTTTTAGAAAATGTTCACCATTGTTAAGGTTTTTACCTCTGTCTGTGGTGAAGTAGTAAGGTTTTTCATGGTTGCACATAGGAGACATGAGTTCAATTCCCATGCAGGGAGGCTCATTTCTATTGAATACCATCTTTCTGCTGGGATTCTGTAGCCCACTCGGCCGAGGTTGGCCCTGACAGCAGCCTGCCTCTTATATTATCTAGATGGAGTCTGTTGTGACATAAAACATTTACAATCTGTCAGAAGACCAAACCTGCCACTCATCCCGATTTAATCGGGATATCCCGATTTTTTGCCCCAAATCTCAAACATCCCGATTTTCCCGATTTCGATCGCCGGTATCCTGATTTTTTGTCGTTGCGTCTGTTGCGTCTGATTCTTAGATAAAAAAATAAAAAGTTCTGCAATCTTTTTTGTTTGGAAATACCGATTGGACTTTTTATCTGCAGGAACTTGGACCGCTATTTTCTAAAGCATCTATGCCGAATCTAGATCTAGTAGTTGACTCACGTACGTTATTTCAACTAAAATCGGCCTAGTTTCAAACGCTCATTCGCATTTCGTGACATGAGCTCGTACGTGTGAGTAGCGCGTGTGTCGGGAACCGTCGGTTGTCGGGGTCAACAAAGTTAATTTACACCGGTCGCGTTGGTCGAGGTGTTTTTCGGGACTTCAGTGTGGGACGACCGAGGGGAGGGGGGAGGGGGTTGTTTTGACACTTGGGGTTAAAGTGCGTGCCATGACACAGGTACTAATTAAGGGGAAAGGAATAAGGGAGAAAAAAATGAACAACCTTGGCGCGATCTTTTTTTCGATGTGATGGAAGTCAAACGTTGTTAAAACGTGGGCGTTTTGCATGGATGATTAGAGTTACGTGTCAGCTATTTTCAAGACTACGAGTGTTTCAGCAACGCTGCAACCTTCGCTCCCCCCAGTCTATCCAACTTCGACTAAGTACATATATGCTGTCTTTCAGTTTTCCCTCTCTTTAGAGGCTCAGACGTGAACCTATTCCTGCAAAAGTTTTGTCTTGCATACTTGCCTCATAAAAGGGAACCAGGACACCCCCCCGGTGCCCTTTATGACTGATTTGCCGTTGATCCCGATTTTTTTCACCAGATCCTGATTTTTAAACTCAGAAATCCTGATTTTTAGATTTCATAGAGTGGCAGGTCTGGAAGACTTGTCCTGTGCATTGTGTGGGTACACTTTACAGTCTCACCAAAGACTCCACAGGCATGTCTTTTCCATTGCTCCTTGATCTCTAGTGTGCTTCATGCTTTCCTGCAGATATTTTTGCACCAGATTATCGCAACTTGTCATTTGTGGTGCGGGTGGGAAATTCATAATGGGTAGGAGTAGTATAGCTTGAGATAGCTGGAGGTATGCATTTTTTCTTTCCGAAGTTCTCGTTTGTTGCTTGATATATACCATACCAGACATGCGTAAGAATGATGAGTCTTTACTTGTAGATTGAAAACCTTGCAAATACTTAATGAAGATGAGTATTTCTCGTTTCTTTCTCTTCTGTATACTTTGGCAAATATTTTCTCCAACACTCAATCAGTCTTAGGTTGTTTTTTAACCCCATATCAGTGTTGTTGCTTTCATCAGTCCCTTTTACTCTTGTCATATTTTCCCCTCATTCTACACCCCTTTCTTTGTGTCATGCTCTGTACATTCCAGTCTTTTTGTAATTCTTTCTTTGCATCCCTTTGTCTTTTTTTCTTTTTCCCCTCAATATTGTCAACTGTATTTGATATCCTCAGATGGCTGAAGCATTAACCAAATACAGTCAGGCGTGTCGTGACCGTCAGTTGTTGGCAAGGGAAGTGGAATTCTTACGCACCCAGCTGCATAGAGCCAATCAAACAAGTCCAGAAGTGCTTCGTCTCAACTCTTCCGTCAAAACACTTGTAGATGATGTGCTGAATGCCATAACAAAAGCCGAGAGGGATGGCACGGAAACTCTTATCCCTCAACTTACGTTAGACTCAGAAGTCCCAGAGAAGATATCTCTAGAAGACCTGGGGTCTCAGTAGCTCAATTAGTCATAAAGCTGTTAGTGAAGTCGTGTAGAATTTGGGGGGGGGGGGTAGAGAATCAAGGCGGGATTCGATAGGGGAGAGGCGATCTGTTATTGCTTACATTTTATTACATGTCCTGGGCAACTATGTCATTACACACCGGACAGGTCCATAAGTGCTCAGTTCCTCCCAGCACCAAAGCCCGCAAGGTATTCATACTGGTTGTTCCAGTGGCTGTCTGATTATGGCGACGTCTTTCCTTTCCAGATAATCGTTCCTTTTTTCCTTTTCCCCTCTCTATCCCAATTTCCCGCATCCTGATGATTGCATGGTGTTCTGCTGTCTCCCTGTCTTCCTCATCCCACAACTTTTCCTCCAGGGTCTTCAACACTTCTCCTTTGTCAAATTTCACCTCACCATCAACCACGGCACTGCCTGCCAGCCTATCAGCCTCCTCATTGGCCTTCACTCCAGAGTGCCAAGGACAGAATATCCACGTGATTGCTCTAAGTGATGAGTGTTGTATTGGGTTCATCCATTCCCTCCGAAGCAGCCCTTTTTCAACCCTTCGCAGGATGCTTTGGGAGTCTGTGACAATAATGAGATGGGTAGTTCTTGGTCTTGTATTTTGAAGCCTGCCAAGCGCTCTTGTTACGGCTTCAAACTCCATTTTCATGCTTGAAGTTGTTCTTTCTATGATCCCTGTCATGCTATGAACCTGTTTGGTTCCCACTGTGTACCCCAAACCCCACCTACTTCTCTCACCCCTCCTGACCGATTCATCCATGTAGATCATTGGGTCCTCTGGCTTAGAGTGCTCTTCAATTAACTGTCGAATGTCATTGTCGTTAATGACAGCAGCACATTTGATGTGAACGTTGGCCAGGCTTCTGCAATCGGGGCTCAGTTCAAACTATTCCTTTCCATTGCATTTTTCATCGATACCACAAACTTTCCTCAAGGAGTCTTCAGCCTCTGCCATCCGTGAGCTGCCCCGTTATTTCTTGTAGAGCCTTAGTAAAGTCCTCAAACCTAGATTCTCCACCTGACATAATTCAAATCCAGAAGGAGAAAAATCACAAACACGGCAAGTGCGAACAATGAAAATAAATATGAAGGCACGAAACGTAGCATCAATCTCCGCAGAGAAACTCCAAATGTCTCCCTAGTGGGAATGCACTGAGGCGAAGAGGATGGAGCACTCCTACTGCTTATGTAGGAGTACGCCATATAAAGTAGTCCTTGTGTGTGCTGGTAACACAAATTAAGAGAAGTAAGCAATATGGCAGAAGACGGGTGAAAGAAAATGGGGAGGTAATTTTTTACAATAAATATTTGATTGACTCACCATAACTTGGCGGGCTTGTAAACTGCCATAATCAAATCAGTTGTCATATTATTATGAAAGTAAATCCATTTTGTTGCTCACAAATTTTCGTTTGAAGTCTTTATGTCTTTCCTGGGTCAAATAACCAGTTTGAAAAATGTCACCACACAGTCAAAAAAATCCCCAGAGCCTCCTTCTGCAATAAATGAAACTTTACTGATTGTGGTACTCGTAGAAGCTCCCCTGTGCACACGAGTGTGGCTTATTAGAGCACGCTGTGCAATATAAACTGGTATCTTTCTTATTCTCTTTCTAATACAGAGAACGCTCCTAACATCAGCGACATCAAAGTCGATGAGGTGGACATTGCCTCGGTAGCGCTCAACAACATTTCCTTCTTTGGCTGTTCCAGATTTTCTGGAGGGGGTAGTTACAAGGATAGTGAGGGTAATACTTGCAGCAAGTGCTGTGAGCTCATGTATCAAGCACTCCTTGAATGCCTTGAAAGCACATTTTATACCTTGGAGACCTTTATACGCGAGACGTTCGCCGAAAGAGGCCACATGATCGCCATCTTTTTTGACCTAGAAAAAGCCTTCGACACAACCTGGAAGTACGGCATTCTTCAAGACCTGCACGCACTCGGCATACGCGGTCACCTCCCTGCCTTCATTGGCAACTTCCTGAAGAACCG